>NW_027309916.1:0-300000 GCF_047496795.1 Chiloscyllium punctatum | reverse complement strand
CACAGGAGTTTAACCGATTCCCGTTGATCATTGTTTGCTCAAAGGCCCTTGATGTCACATGATTCAAATATACTTTGATGCAAGAGAAGTTCCTCTGTTCTCACCCCAAATGATATTGGAAAATGCATTAAAATAATAAAGAACATAAAGATAGAACAAGACTTGTTTTAACACTGTCCTCACAATATTAAACGGAAAATTGATGAATGGATTTCTGATTCTGTGGAGAGGGTTGTCCTATTTCTGATGAGGCTGTTTGGTTAAGCGCTGTGACACAGAGACAGAAAGACACTCCACTCTGTACCATGAGGAACAAAACCAGCCCGTTCACAGTGCATCGGACAGTGACAGGCACACACAGTTGTGTGTTCCAATTGGACATTGATCATCTCAATCTCATCATTCACAAATGACCAGAAGCACCGCAATTCATGAAAAACAGCAAACATCTGATTAATACATGGTTCACCCAAAAGATTGTGTGTGAAGAAAACAGCAGCAAATAACAAGTCAAGATTCACGTTAATAACTGAACTTAGGGAGCCTGTCTGGTGTAGGACACCAAACATACTGTACTGGCATTCAGGTGAATGTAACAATGAACAACATAACTAGAAGCTTTGGGCTAACGCCCCTCCCCAATTTTCTGATCTCACACACAACACTCCCTCACGCATTCAACAATTGATAAGAATCCACAAGCTGGGTGAGACATAAAACACAGAACAGTACAGCACAGTGCAGCCCTTCCACCCTTGACGTCCTGCCTACCTTTTATCCTACTCTAAGTTCAGGCTAAATGACATACCCTTCATTGTACTACATTCATGTGCCGATCCAAGAGTCATTTAAATATGGCGAATGCAGCATACTCTTCTACCAAAGCTGGCAGTGCATTCCACGCACGCACCATTCTCTGTGTAAAGAACCTACCTCTAACATCTTCCTTAAACCTTCTTCCTATCACCTTAAAATTCTGCCCTCTCAAGATAGCCATTTCCGCCCTGCGAGGAAGTCTGTGCCTATCCACTCTATCTATGCCTCTCATCATCTTGTACATGTCTATCAAGTCACCTCCCATTCTTCATTGCTCCAAGGAGAAACGTCTCGCTCCCTCAACTTTTATTTGCATGATATGCCCTCCAGTCCAGGCAGTATCCTGGTAATTCTCTTCAGTACCCTCTCCAAAGACTCAACGTCTTTGCAATAATGAGGCGACAAGAACTGAACACAAAATTCTAAGTGTAGTCCCACCACAGCTTTTTGGCTCTGCAGCATAACCTCGTGGGTGTTAAACTCAATCCCTGGCTAATGAAAACACCATACATCTCAATAACCTTATCAACTTGGGTGACAACTTTGAGCATCCTATGACATGGACCACATCATTCTGTGGTCCTCCACACTGCCACGAATTCTGACTTTAACACTGTATTCAAATTTGACCTTCCAAAACGAATCAGTCCACACTTATCCAGGTTGAACTCCATCTGCCATTTATCAGCCCAGTTCTGCATCGTGTCAATGTCCCATTACAACCTACAAGAGCCCTCCACTCTATTCTTAAGTCCAACATTCTTTGTAATATCGTAAATCTTACAAAAGCACCCTTTCACTTTATCACTCAAGTCATTTATAAAAATCACAAAGAACATCAGTCCCAGAACCGATTCCTGCAGAAAACCACTTGTCACCCAGCTGTATGCTATGCATGTATTACCACCCTCAGACTTCTATGGGCCAGACAATTCTATATTCACGCACACATATTTCCCTTTTTCCCTACCTTCCACACCTCCTTACTTTCGGAATGAGCCGATCTTAGTGTAACGTATCAACCACCTTGCTAAAATCCATGTACATCACATCCACTGGTCTACCGTTATCAATGTTTTTGATCCCATCCTGAAAGATTCAATAAGTTATGTGAGGCATGATTGCCCCTCAAAACGCCATGCTGACTATCTCTAATCAAACTGTCATTTTCCAACTAGTCATAAATTCTGTCTGTCAGAATCCTCTCCAATACTTTTCCCAATACAGAAGCAAGACTGACTGGCCTGTATTTCGCAGGGTTATCCCTATTGTCTTTCCTGAACAAGGAAATAACTTTTGCAACATTCCAATCATCAGGTAGCACTTCAGTGGACAGTGGGGACGCAAAGATCATCGCCAAAGGCGCAGCAATCTCTTCCCTCATTTCCTCTGGTAACCGCGGGTGCTTCCTGTCTGGTCCAGGGGACTTATCTATCGTTATGTTTGTACTTCAATTAGTCTGTACTTCACCTCACTTTGTCCACTCCCTGTCCAAACAACTGATTGACTGCTTTCCATTTCAGGGCTATATACAGTGCTGTCCTCATGAGCAAGTACAGTTCCAATGTCCCATGAATCATGGAATGGAAAGAAATGTGAAAACTCCAATGCTTTCCTGATGAAAGGCCTGTACCCAGAGCTTACACTTTCCTGCTCCTCGGATGCTGCCTGACTCGCTGCACTTTAGCAGCATCACACATTTCGACTCTGATCTCTAGCATCTGCAGTCCTCACTTTCTCCATTACTGAGGGCTGATCCCTCTGCACACTGAGGAGGGAATTAATAAGCAGGAATTCATTGTATTTGGAGCTGACTGTTCAATTCTAGAACGTTGCACTTGATTAACACATTAATTAAAAAAGAAATTACAATTCAACAATTATTCATTCAGTCCCAGAGTTACAGTTTTAGTTCATGGAAAGGCAGCTTGATAACAAACAGTAAATGACTGAAGAACTCCGAGGTGCACAGTTTTCCAGGTGCTATATTGCAGGCTGGATGTCCTTTACCTTCATGCTTGGAATATTATTGGACCGAAAGATGTGATAAGGGAATGAAGTGACATGGGGGAGTGTGACATTTTTGCCATCACAAAGATGTGTTTGAGGGAGGTCAGGGTTGACAACTCAATATTCCGTGGTACAAGAACTATGGGGAGCACTCGAGGGGGGTAAAAGAGAAGGTGGTGTTGCCTTCTTAATTATGTAGTCAATGACTGCAGTTATGACGGATCATATCTTGGAAGTGTATTCAAATGACGCTTTGTGGGTTGAGGGTAAGATCAAACGATGGCAGACACACTGCTGGGGATATGTCATCGACCCCCAGATAAAAGAAAATACCGCAGCAGATATATAACCAATTCACTGAGGTGTGTAAAAAACAATAATAGGATCAATATATTCAGACATTTCAATTCGAAACATTCATTAGGTTAGTGATAATTTTTTTTAAAAGAGGGGAAAGATAAATTGACATTTATTCCAGAGAGCTCCTTATGTCAACATGTAGCAGATACAACTATGGGCGGGGCAGTGCTGAGCCTCACTGTGGGGAACGAAGCCAGTTAGGAATTGCAAACATGATTGGGAGAGCATTGCCTGACCAGTGACCGTGTCTCAAGCATTTTTTGTTTATTAAGGAAAAGACCAAAAGAAAAAGGTTTGAAAAAAATATAATTTGGATGAGGGAGGCAGAATTTATCGAAAAAAAGGACAGGATCTGGACACAGCACATTTACTTCTGGGTGAAACTGTAACAGTACATCGTGTAGGTGGGGGTGGTGGGGATCACATGCTTACAATAGAATTGATGCGAGTGTCACCGCAACATGTTACTCCAAAGATGAAATGTAGGAAAACAAGCCAGAGAACCTGGGATATCTGCAAATATTCAGACTGGAATTAAAAATGAACGAGAAGCTTAAAACAGGCATAAAGTGAGCAGGTCAATGAAGGCCCCGGAAGAGTAGAGAACGTGCAGGGCTAAACTGAAGAAAGTAAGTAGAAGAGCAAACAGGGGGTGGGGGGTGCAGCTGTGATAAAAATATTAGTGGGCAATATTTTCAAGAATAAAAAAGACATTTTATCGGTTTATTAAGGGTAAGAGGGGTAACATGAGAAAGAATAGGGAATATTGGGATTCCAGGAGACAATCTGGACATAGAGCCAGTATATATGTCAAAGGCGTACTAAATATTGGTCTTCACTTTGGAGAAGCAGTTACTGTATTCAATGTCTGTTCCTGACAGTGTGGCCTTGAGCAAATTGAAACAGAAACAGAAGCTGAGGAAGAATTGGAAGTTGATGCATGATAACAATTGGGCAAATCCCTTGATCCGCATGAACTGTATCTTAGATTGATGTGGAGCATGAGGGAGGACATTACAGGATCTTTACCTTTGTGTTTTTTTTTGTTTTGTTCTGCCTCTGGCCACAAAGTTGGTATGATCGAACATGACAACATCTATTGTAGGTTCAACTTCTTCAGGAAAATGTAGGACAATGGAATTGAAGGTTATCAGAATAAATATACACTAATAGAAAAGAAAAGCAGAGTCAGCGAGCGGATGGGCATCATGTCGCTCGTATGTCTAATGGTAAACCTTTTCTAATAGCCTGTATTCACTGCAACATCAGCATCTCTCCCTCAGGAATGAGACACAGTTTGGAAAGCAATCAATAGATTCAAGGAATTCATAATTGCAGTACTAATAGACAGAAAAGACCAGAGGACTGTGACAACATGGTTTGGCTGTCAGGGTATATATTTGCAATAGCGCAGTCACCACAATGAGGAAAAAGACCTCAGCAAGACAGCCTTCAAGTCCAAGTATGGGCTTGGAGTTAAGGAGTTCTTAAGGCCCAAACAATACATCACTGTAGTTTCTCCCTCCTTCCCTAACCAAAACTAAATGTGGAGTGGTCTATTGACGTGCTGTTTCTAGCACAGTAGGTAGTAATGCTTTGGTTCCAGAGGCTTTGGTGAGCAGCGGCCCAGCAAAAGGTACAGGTAAGCTCAGGTAAATTCTTTTTAACGCTAGTTTGACAGCAGTCGAGATGGCAGTTAGGGCAGTTGCACGTTCCTCCACCGGTATGTGGGAGCTCAGAGAGATTTCCACCGTCCCTGATGACGACACGTGTGGGCAGATCAACCAGCTGCAGCTGCTGGTAGACCGTGTTCGGGAGCAGGACCTGGCTGTTCTTTGGATCATCCAGATACACAACACTTCAGAGATAAGAGCTTTAGTGAGGTGGCCCCTCCCAAATCCCTCCCTTAGTCATGTTTCTTTAAGGACTGTCATATCCCAGTCCCATGTAAAGATCCACGCCCTGGGTTCGTCAGCCTTACCTGTCAACCGTGTTTCATTTAAATAAAAGCAATTTAATTCAACAGGCGTTCCTTGCTTCCTGTCGTGTTCCAGACCGAGCAGGGCTGGACGACAACCTGTCATAGCGAAGGGAATAGACAGAGATTGCAGGAATCCCCTGTGGCCATTCCTCTCGAAAACAAGTATACCATTTTGGATACTGATTTTGTGGTGTTGAGGGATGGGTATCAGGAAATGATCTTTCAGGAGACAGCAACAGTAGCCAGCTTAGTTGCATTATGACTGGTTCTGGGGAGCAATGGGAAAGAATAAAGGCAAACAGGGTCTTAGAGATAGGAAATTCTGTGGCCTTAAGTGGCAAATCAGGATGGTGTGTTGCCCCTCAGGTGTCAGGGTCCAGAATGTGTCTGAGTGTCTGTTGAAATTTCTCAATGCCGGGGGGTGGGGTGAGCTGCTTGAAGTAATTGTGCCCGTTGGCACAAATGACACAGATAGGCATAGGAATGTTGTCCTAGAGTGATTACTGACAGCTCGAGGAAAAGTTTAAAAACAGGACCTTGACAGTGGTAATCACCTGATAACTTCCAGTATCATGAGCTCGTGTAGGTTAGGATAGAAGGATAGGGCAGATAAATATGTGACTAAAGAATTGGTGCAGGGGAAGGGATTCATATTGTTAGATCACTGGTAGCGTTTCTGTGACAGATTTGAGCTGTTCAAGAGGACATTATGGCACATGCACTGGACGGGGGACCAATATCTTCGCAGCCAGTTTTGCTCGTGCTACAAGGGAGTGTTTAAACGATATTGGCTTGAGGGGGTATCCTCAAGAGCAGGGAGGCAAGTGTGAGGCTGGAAAGAGATACAGTAATCAGGAATAGTACGCTGAAGAGACAGATTTGGCTGGAACACGATAGGGAACAAGGAATGCCTGTTGTTTAAATTGCATTTATTTCAATGTGAAAGGGCTGACAGGTAAGGCCAATGAATTCAGGGTGTGGATAGGTAATCTGCGCTGGATAGTCTAGCTATTACAGAAACATGGCTGAGGAATGGATAGGACTGACAGCTTAATGTATCAGAGTTAAATGCATTAGGAGGGACGGAGATGGTGGAAAGAGGGAGGGGAGTTGCATTTCTAATCAACGGGAGTATCACAGCAGTGTTTAGAGAAAATAAAAATGATGAATCATCCAGTGAGGTTTTGTGGGTGGAACTAAGAAATAAGAAGCGGATGGTGAAATTATTGGGGTTGTACTATAGGCCCCCAAACAGTCAACAGGAATTACAGGATCAAAAATATCTAGAGAGATTGGAGAGACTTGCAGGAACATTCGGGTTGTCATAATAGGGGATTTAATTTTTATAACAGACTGGAACTACCAGAAAATTCAGGGATTTGATGGTATGGAATCAATTAAGTGCGTCAGGAAAGGTTCCTTAAGTAGTAGATAGAGGGTCCTAATCAGGAAGGGGCAAAATGTGACCTACTCTTACGAAATAGGTCAGGACAGGTGAGTGAGGTGACAGTAGATGTGTACTTTGGGACCAGTGACCATAGTTTTGTTAATTTTTAAAAAAAGATATAGAGAGGGAAAAAATTCGGCCACCGATTCAAGTTCTAAATTGGGGCAAGTTTAATTTTGATGGACTCAGACAGGAGTTTGCAGTGGTTGACCGAAGTAGGCTGTAAGCAAGCAAAGGGACCTCCATCAAGTGGGAGTTTAAGATCTACATGCTTCTGTGAGGGTGAAAGGAAAGTTGACAGGAATGATGAACTATGGATAGCATTAACTGTTTAGGCTTTGACCAAACAAAATGTGGATGTTTGGCTCAGGAGAGGCAGCTGGGATCAAGGAAGTTCCTGGAGGTGTAAAGGGATAGAGGAGTTTACTGAAGAAGGAAATCAGGAGGGCGTAAAGGGGGTATGAGATAACCTTGACTGAGAAAATCATGGTAAATCCAAAGAGGCTCTTTAAGTATATTAAAGGAAATGCATTAACTAGAGAGAGAATACGACCCCACAAATACCAAAGTGGACATGCAGGTGTAGGACCATAAGAGATAGGCGATGTCCTCAACAAATATTTCTCCTCTATATTTTCATTGGAGAAAGACATGAACACATGGAAATTTGGGGAAATTAGTGGTGATATCTTAACGGTAGTTCATATCACAGTAGATGAGGTAATGGATGTAGTAAAACCTTTGAAGTTGGGGAAATCTCAAAGTCCTTACCAGATATATCCAAGAACACTGAAAGGGGCTAGACAAAAAATTGCAGGAGCCCTGGCTGATAATTTTGATCATCAGTTACGACAAGTGAGATCCTAGTAGACTGAAGGAGAGCAAATGTTGTGTCCGTAGTCAAGAAGGACTGAAAAATGAAGCCTGGGAAATACAGACTAGTAAGCTTAACATCTGTGGTAGGTAAATTACTTAAGTAGAGTCTGAGGTATATGATGTACATGCATTGAGAAAACAGGGTTTGATTAGGAATATTAAGCATGGCCTTTTGAGTGGAAGTTCATGCCTGACGAATTTGTTAAAGTTCTTTGATGGCGGGACCAGGAAGGTTGTCTAGGGCGGGTCAGTAGACGTCCAAACATGTGGTGCTGGAAAAGCACAGCAGGTTAGGCAGCATTCGAGCTGCAGGAAAATCGATGTTTTGGATATATGCCTATCATGAGGAATGTCCAAGGCATTGATACTCCTGCATCTTGGATGCTGCCTGACCAGCTGCGCATTTCCAGTGCCACAGCTTGCAACTCTGACCTCCATCATCTGCAGTGCTCACTTTCTCCAAGGGTGGTAGACCAGGTCTATATGGATTTCAGTTGCACCAGAACAGGATGAGACATTTCAGCCCCTGGATAATGATATACATTTAGAGGAGGAGGCCAATCAGCTCTCGAGTCAATATAAATAGACCCAGTTTAGATCATGCAGCAATAGTATAAGGTTATTCAGCTACTTGAAGTCAGTAACACAGGAAATGGAAGAGGAACAAAGTCACTGGACTATGGGATACACTGGAATAACACCAGGCTATATAGGCTGTCAAGCCTGCTCTTCTCTTCAATAAGTCAGGGCTGATCTCTCCCGGCATTAATTTCTCTTCCCTGCCCAATTCTTTGTAGTTCTCAACTCCCTGATGTGTCAAGATCCATTAACAACACTGCTCCCCCAAACATTTCAGAGATGTAGCTGTCTGGGAAAGAGAGGCCCGAACAGTCACTCCTATCTGAGAGAAGGAAACAGTCTCCACACATTTACCTTGGCCTTTGACATGAACAAAAGTTATGAACACAGCATCAGAGTGACCGACCCTGACATCACGGCAGGGCGTGACTGAGCAGGTGTCAAGGAGACTGAATAATATTGAACCTAATAGGACTGAGTTGTAAACTCCCAAGTGGTTGGGCCATTCAGAATACCATGTGGCTGGTGGAGATCAATCCTCTCAGTCCCTGGATATCTCTGTGGGCGATCCTCAGGGTAGCTTCCTCGGCACAAACGGCTTCAGCTGGTTCATTAACATCTTACCCTCCGTCATTAGATCAGAAGTGAGGATGCTCAGAAAATATCGCATAAAGCATCAAAACCTGGACAATATTCAAGCTCATGTTGTTACCGTCTAGGTATCATTCATGTAACAGTACTACTGGTTCCTGAACATTTCCACAGGACTAAAAAAGAGGAGCTCATTCAGCATCTAAAGCTCATTTCAGAGAAATGTGTGAACGTCATTCAGCCCATTGAAGCTATTGGATAAGAAGAGGCACAACCCATTCACTACCTCTTACCAATTTCACAAGAAGAGATTTTTTTAAAAAAACTACAAATGTTGGAATGCAGGAGGCCAGAAGAACACAACAGGCCAGACAGCATCAAGGGAAGAAGTCCACTCCTTGGGTATAAGCTTTCTTCATGACTGGGGGTGGGGGTAAGGGTGTGTACAGATAAAGAGTCGAGGTGCGGGAGGAGGAGGAGGCGGCGTGGTGAGGTGGGGAGCACAGGTAGACGGTACCACCGGTTTGGTCAATGGGATAAATGCATCCAGTTGACGGCGGGAAAATGGGTTGATCAGGGGAATGGAAGGGGAGATGCTGGGAAGGGAGTCAAGGGATTAGAAGGGAGGTTACTAGAAATTGGAGAACTCAATGTTGAGTCCGCCGATTTGTAGGCTACACCGGTAGAATATGAAGTGTTGTTCCTCCAATTTGTGCTTTGGTTCGGTGTTGCAATGGAAGAGGTCAAGGATAGCCATGTTGGAATGGGAGTGGGAGGGGGAATTGAAATAGGAGGTGATTGGGAGGTTAGGTCAGCCCTTACAGGCCCAGCTGAGTTGCTCAGCAAAGCATTCCCCTTAGTTTACATTTGGTCTCCGTGATATAGAAAAGACCACATCAAGTGCACCAGATACAGTAAACTCGGTTGGATCCCATCACCTGGCACAACCTCCACAAGGACCAATCCCTTCGCTAATTTTGTTTCGTGCCACACTCCACACCAAAGCCGCCAATCCCCACTGGCAACTGAATCTGCAGATGAAAAAAATGCATCATCTGCTGGCACACCACCTCCCTCATCTCATCCAAGTACCTAAACAGTCCTTCGACATGAAACGGAGGTCACCTGCCTCTCCTTCAACCTAGTTTACTGCGTCAGGTGCACCTAGTGTGGTCTTCTCTACATCGGGGAGAGCAAAATCGGGGAGAGCAAGTAATTTTGTGGATAACACAAAGATAAGATGGTGGTTCACAGTGAGGAGGAACCTGTGAGGGTACAGGAGGGTATAAACCAGCTGTTCAGGTGGACAGATCAATCGCTGGTGAAATTTAGCACTGATAAATGTGATACATTTCTGAAGTATCAAGACAAGAGTGTACTCAAACTGAAGTGAGGCTAGATTTACTTGATTTCACTTTTAAGCAAATACGGTTGAGAGGTGCTCCTGATGGAGGTGTTTAACAGTATGAGGGGTATCCACAGGGTGATCAGAGAGCAGCTTTCCCCCTTACTCGAAGACTCAATAAAAAGGAGACCCACTTATAAAGTGAAAGTGGTCTCACCATTAATCTGTAAACGGAAGAAAGATTTTTCTATTTCTAAATGTATTTGTTTTTAAAATAATTCAAGATGTATATTGTCTTGTGAAAAGTGTGATATTGATGCAGAGGTTTGTTTTGTGATCCAGATTCCCCATTCCTCGAGCCTCCGTTTCGCAATCTGTTCATAGAAATAATACAATTTTTCCACTCAACTCTCCAACATGCTCAAACACAGACACAGTTTCTGAACTCTGATCCAAAGACCAAGATTTGTTCGTTCCTCTGACCTCTTTAAAGACTTATATCCTCTTCACATCTTTCTTTCCTAATCTTTTCAACGTTTGCATTCTTTTTTCATAATTCAAAATATTTTTCATATGATATACAGTGTGACAGTTTCCAACAGTGTTGGTAATATAACATCTTTAATCTATATCTAAACTATAAAGTTGGAACAATGCTAAAATGTTTTCTAGTCCCGTTACCAACTTACCAGACTGAAGTTGCAGCAAATAGTCATTGAAATCTCATAAAAATTGCCAAGTATTTACTTCTAATCGAAATTGTCATTTGTCTCTTTATTATGAAATGGGCATGGAAACTATGGTAGGTCTGTCTGACTGCAACATTTTGATGTGGTTTATTGCAGGCAATTAAACATCAGGTATAAAGAACAGGGATAGGCCAGCAGGGTAGCAAACCTGCTGTGGGAATCAACAAAGACTGACTGTGGTCTTTTCTCCACAGTAATTACCTTTCCCGACATTCAGAGCAACCTGCACCTCCCTCGACCCATGTCACCCCAGCCACCAACAATGAATAAAATTCAAAGAACTGCAGATAGAGTAACACAAGAACAGAGAAAGTTGGAGTGGGCGGAAGGATTATCCACATAAAACACCATCTGCCAGATGTAACAATTTGCCCCAATTTCCAATATTTATCGGTATACTCTTTATTTCCGTATTACAGCCTGTTTGCCATCTAGTTTAGTACCATCTGTGAATTGAGTTGCTACACTCTGTCTCTCCTTCCAAGTCATTTGGATTGTTTGTAAACAGTTGAGGTCTGAGAATTGAAGCCGGCAGCACCTCACTAATTTTAGTTCGTCAGAGAAAGACCAGTTATCCCTATGCCCTGCTTTCTGTCAATTAGCAAATCTTTTATCCAATTCAATATTCTACCCTTAACCTCCTGGGATATAACCTGCTCGATCAGTCCTTTATGCAGCACCTTGTCAAATGCCTTCTGAAGTTTAGATGTACCACAGTTGCTGTATCCCAATTATCCACATTGTTGGTTACGTTCTCAAAGAACATCAGCAGGTATGTCAAGCACAACCTGCCCATCATGAAACCGTGCTGACAGTGGTGAACGGATCTTTGTTTATCTAAATGTACAGTTATTTCCTACTTTATGGTTGACTGACGAAACTTCCCGACGACAGAGTTGAAACTCACTGGTATAAAGTTTGCCATTTTTTTCCTATCTCTTGTTTTGAATACGAGTGTCACATTATTAACTTTCCAATAGTTCGGCATAGTTCCAGAATCAAAGGATTTTTTGAATATCGTAACTAACACATTAGGTACCACTGCTGTTACCTCCTTTAATACGATAGACTGCAGGCTGAAGGCCTGAACGCCCTCTAATTCCATCAATGTATTTAATACCTCTTCCCTCAGCATCGTACATACATCAAGATCCTTTGCAGTTGTTGTAAATTTTGGGAAGAAATTATCTTCCACTGTGAAAGCAAGAAGTATTGGCTTAACCTCTGCCACTTCTGCGTTTCCCATTACGACCCGCCGTTTTCATTCTCTAAAAGGCCAACATTTACATTCTGCATTCTTTTACTTTTTGTCTACTCGGAGAAGTTTTTTTAAATCAATTTTTATGTTTTCTACTCATTTTCCTTCGTAGCCATTTTGATTTTGTTTTTAGAAAAAGTTTGCAAACAATTAAAGAGTTTTTCTTCATTCCATTCACAGGATGATGGCGTCGTCGTTAAGACAGCACTCATTGTCCTTCCCTAATTGCTCAGCGGGCAGTTAAGCGTCAACCAAATATGTGTGGGTTTGATGTCACATGTAGGTCAGACCAGGTGAGGATGATGGTTTCACGTCCGAAAGGACATTCATGAAATATATGGATGTTTCAACCAATAAGCAATAGATTCACTATCATCAATAAACTCTTAATTCCAGGTTCAAATTGAATTAAATTCCACCAGCTGCCATGGCGGCATTTGAACCTGAGACCCGAGAACATTATGTGGATCAGCAGTCGGTGATAATTGCACTGGGCTATTACCTTCATATTAATATTGACTGCCGTGTTTAGACATGGATCACTTTTCACCTTTTTAAAATTCCTCTTCCACTCAGGATTACACTTAAATTAAGGCGTTTGGACTATCTGCCGAAGTAGTTGCCACTGTTCTTCAACTGTCCCGCCCTTTAAAGTTATTGCCAAGTTCACTCACACCAAACCCTTCCTCGGGCCAGTAAAATTATCACTGTCCAACCCTAAACCTCACCTCTTTCTTCACAGTTTCAGCCTGAATGTGAAACTGCAGCATATTGTAGTCACTCTTTCTAAGGTGATCTTGTACTACAGTATGATTTATCACTCCTTCTTCCTTATAATATAGAAAAGCCAGTTCTCTCTTCGGTTCCTTGAGATGTTACTCGAAGAAATAATCCCTCATACGTTCGATGATCATTCTTCGAGGCTCCCTTTGCCAATTGATTAATGCAGTCAAACCTAGCAGACTCTAACCCAACCACATCCAGGAGACTCTAACCCCAATCCCTGTAGAGCTGGTAGAAAGTTTAACCCTTTTTGGTTTGGTTTGAATGCACATTTCTTTGTTGGTGACTGAGTGTTTGTGCTTTGTTCCCTGGAAATTGAGCTCCGGGACGGTTTTGAATCTGATTTCGATATGAAATTTAACAGGATTGATTTTAAGGTTAAGGATTTAACAGTGATTATGAAATAAAAGATTAACTTATGTTCTTTTAACAAGTAATGATTGCCTCACTATCTGTTTTTAACTAATCTCTTTTATCCTTACATGCAAGTGATTTATGGAGGACAATTGAAGTTTCAGTTCAACATTAGATTGTAATTTTTAAACTCCTATGGTTAATATCTGTGACCTTGGATTCGGCCATTATTCATGCATTGGAAGTTTTTTTTAAACTTGAATAGACAAATCCTTTTAAGGCACCTCCGAATATTTCACGACCTATAGCATTATAATTGAGCAATGACTGGTCAGGACTACTTAAGAAAACTAATTTTAGTATTAAATTAAGGGAATAAAACCGGGTAATTATAGTGGATTTCAAAGTTGGGAACTGTATGCATTTTACAATTTAAATATTAAATACTGAGTAAATGAATTTGCAATATATAAATATATATTTATAAGTAAGGTTCCAAAATGTATAGTAAGGAACAGGCTTTAAAGTTAGACAAGCATAAATTGATGAATTTGTATTTTAAGTTATAAGGAGCAAACAAACATCTGGCAACATAACATAAGAAGCAGAAACAAATGGCGAAATTAATGGTAGCCACAGTTGATGAGTTAATGAAAAAAGGTCAGAACTAAAAGGAGAAAGAAACCGGAATGGTGGTGGCCAGAATGTTGAAAATAAAGGGAGGAGATGTTAAGGGGTTTGGTGGACAGGGACGGGTATCGAGGTGGAAATCCCGATAGGCGGGATTGTTATGACTGTGGAAAAGCAGGTCACTTTAAGCGGTAGTGTCCAGATCTGAAAAGGGAAGAGAGAGCGATATTGATTAAGAATTTCGATGAAGAACAGGGGTTTCAGGGGTTCCTTCCCCCCTGGGGCCCACCAAGAACACTTGATAAATTTAAAGGTGCGACTTTATAATAAGGACGTCGTTTTCCCAGTCGATAAGGTGACAGAAAGGTCATCCTTAAATTGTAAGCCCAAGGGAGCAGGAACGAAAGAGTTAATTGGATTGTAGTGACAGTTTTGTGATGAGAGGCACAAAGAATCAGTTTTGCGCTAATGACAAAATACTGCCACAAAATTGGGGATTGAATTAACTGCAAATGTGCTATGAAATCTGTTGAGGTTCTTAAAAATGAATGTGCTCGAGCGAAAAAAAACATACAGAAACAGAATGAGAAGTCACAAGTGACTGGTAAACAAATAGAACTGCGCAGTTACAGTTTTAAAAAAAATATTTTGGTCACATATTGCGTTTCCACTCTGAATTACAGATAATGCTTATTTTATTTATATAATATATAAATTTATAATTAATTAATTAATATTTATAATAAATCGATTGTGTTGACCTGAATTAATAATAATTGGCAGGATTCCTTCACACATTCTCAGTGACCTGTCATATTGATTCATATTGATTCACGGTTAATTTAAACCATGACTGCATTAATTCATTGTTAATTAAAGAATGGAAAGCGACATTACTGACAGATGAGGTAACTAAAGAAGCAGTCCTGAATCCACAGGAAACGGTGATTTATTCCCTAATACCTACTGTCCCAGGTCCTGGGGAAGCTCCGGTATTTATTGAAAGAGAGGAAAAAGAATTGAAAGATTTAGGGGGTGCAAAAACACAGACGGACATTGGATGTTACCTGATGGAAGGGAAATGTTAAACAAAATGATGATGCGAGAAATGATGGCTGTCTTACATCAGGGGAGCCACTGGGGAGTGCAAGCAATATGTGATTTAGTCTTAAGGAAATATGGATGCAACAGGATGCATACGATAGCCAAACAGATATGTGAGGGAAACATAACACGTAAGAAGGTGTTGTGGTTACAAGTCCCAGGAGGGAGCGAACCTGGGCTAAGACCATTCCAGAGCATCCAAGTAGATTATACCGAATTACCCCGAATGGGAAGACTGAGATATATGTTGGACATAGTTGATCATTTATCCGGATGGGTGGAGGCATATCCTCTGGCCACTGCCAAAACCAGAAACTAAAGATTTGTTCTTAAATAAGTGTATACTGGGTTTGTCCTCCTAGGATGGAGAGTAAAATGGACATTAGTGAAATATACAACTATGTCAAACCTCTGCCACATTTTGATGAGAGAGATGTTGTCGCCTTCTTTATTTAATTTAAAAATTTGGCTAGGCAGGTGGAGTGGTGCAAGGATTTATGAGTAATTCTAGTTCGGAGTAAGCTGGTAGGCAAAGCTAGCGAGCTATTTGCTGCGCTGTCAGATGAGGGATCAAGAGATTATGAAGACGTGAAACAAAGTATTTTATGTGATTATGAATTGGTACTGGAAGTATAAAGATAGCAGTTCAGAAACATAAAGAAGGAACGAGGTCAGCCTATCATTGAGTTTGAAACAATTAAATATAAGCATTTTGATAGATTGGTGCAGACTTTAAAGATAGATAAGACCTATGAGGCTCTAAGGGAGATTATTCTGCTTTAGGAAATTACAACCTCACATCCAGAGACGATAACAATTCACGTGGAGGAAAAGAAAGCTCAGCAATTTGGAAGGGCAAGGGAATTAGCAGATGAATACATGTTGCTGCATAAGACAAGCTTCGAGCCAGAATGTCGTCCAGTGAGGGATAGAATTTGGGAGAAGGGGAAATGCTACACTATAAAAGAAAGAGTAGAACATATGAGTTTACCACAGGTTAAAGAAGCTGTCCAAGAGAGTGGAAAGGAGGTGAAAGACCTCAGGTGTTTTCACTGTAATGGAGTGGGACACATAAAATTACAGTGCCGGTGGTTTCAGAAGGGGATTGGGAAAAGATATTTTCACTGACATAAGGAGGGATATATATAGTCACAGTGCTGATTGGTAAGAAAGGGACTGTGGGAAAAGAAGTGGTAAAAGAAGCTAAGCCAGTGGCATCAGTGAAAGTTTTAAAGGAAACCCCAACCAGAACCGAAGAGCTGCAGGAAAGTGCACAGCCAAGGCAGGGGCTGGGCATGGAGTTAGCACCTGATCTCAATAAAGAATTCGTCTCTGTGAGTAAAGTTTACTCAGAAATCACAGTGGTAGAAGGTCAAGAAGTTACAATTTTGAGAGGTACATGAACTAACCAGTCACTAAAAGTAAGCGATGAACGAATTTGCAGTCTTTCTGATCTGATACACTAGAGTGTATTAATTTATGGGAAAGATGGACAGAAATTTGGCATTTCCCTGGGTAAGATCAAGTTGGAGTGCCTACTCAAGACTGGGGAAGTTATAGTGGGAATGATTGACAGACTGTCAGATCCAGGAATCCTTTTTGTTCTTGGGAAGGATTTAGCAGGGTCCAAGTTGGGAGTGACATTGCTTGTTGTGGAGAAGCCCAAGGAAGACAAAGAAACTGAAGTGTTAAATCGGAAATATACTGGTATTTTCACAGGCGGTACAGCAACCATATGCAACTATTATAAGTCACAGCACGAAGGACAACCTATAGACAAAGATGAAGGAGTTGAGGTTCAGTTAACGGGCACGCTGTTTGCCGTAATGTGCAGGGAAAACCTAAACAGGTTTTTGTCCTGAAAATCTAAGGGACTTGCAACAGACAGACAAGACGATAAAAGATTTATGTATAGATGTGTACCCTAAAAAGGAAGCAAAGCATATTCATGGGGGTTATTATCTTAAAGATAGTTCTTAAGACAGAAATGGAGACCACATCAAGTTCGTGCAGAGGAGAAATTTGCTGAGGTGCACAGATTGTGTTGTTAGCATAGAGACCGGAAGCTTTGCAGGTAGCATAAGAACTACCTGTAAGAGGTCACCTAGGGGTACGAAAGACTCGGGCTAAGGTACAAAAACATTTTTATTGACCTGGAATGCGCAAAGATGTGGTTAACGTTTGGCACACATGTCATTCACGTCAAATGGTCGGTAGGCCACAGGCAGTAATGAAACTAGCACCTCTGTTGCCAATTCCCACATTCGAAGACCCCTTCATTTGACTTATACATGAGTGTGTAGGTCCCCTCTTGAAAAGTAGAGGAGAGATCGAATTGGAGAAACAGGTATTAGTTACTGCTCCACAGAGTGATGAATCAAATCCAAATGTCGTGGATTTCGATGTGCCTCAAAATATGTCAAAAATGTAGAAGTCCTTGAGAAGTGGGATAGGTTAGTAAACTATCTGTCTCCGGAGCAAAGCACACAGTTAAAAGGTTTGTTATTGAAATAGAGGACATATGTTAAAATCTTATGGGGGGGGGGAGAGAGAAATGCTATTGTATATGAAGTAGATGTAGAGAATACTGTTCAGATAAAACAATCCATATCGGCTTAATCCTCTCAAAGCCAGACAGGTCCAGAAGGAGGTGGAGTCTATGCTTAATGAGGACATCATCGAACCAAGCTCGAGCGAGTGGAGCTCGCCGATTATCTTAATTCCCAAACTGGAAGGGACTCACGGATTTTGCTTGGATTATTAGAAGATCGACACAGTTACAAAATCAGACTTATGTACAATACCGACATTGGAGGACTGTATCGAGAAAATTGGACAAGTCAGTTACATCACGACGTTGGAGTTTATGCGTGGTTTCTGGCAGGTACCTTTATCGGAGACAGTGAAAGAAATTTCTGAATTGTAATGCCACATGGTCTCTATCAATTCAAAGTGATGCCCTTTGGAATGACTAACACACCTAACACATTCCAAAGACTCATGAACAGAGTTGTGGCCTGATTAATAAACTGTGCAGTCCGTTTGGACGATGTAGTGATCTTTACTAATTCCTGGTACATCGCTTGGTACAGTTAGCAGAGCCTTTTGAACGAATACGAGAAACAAAACTGGTGATAAAACTAAATAAAACAGAATTCGTGAATGCAGACGTAATATTCCAGGGACAAAATATCGGTAATGGAAGGTTGATCCCATGGAACTAAAAGACCAAAGCAACTGAGGAATTTCCACGACCAACCTTGAAGTAAAATGTGTTTCACTCCTTAAGAGTCAGCGGATTCGATCGGAAGTCTGTTCCCAATTTCAGCAGTGTAGTGGCACCATTATCCGACTTGCTGGAGAAGAACACAAAGTTTTGGTTGACAGAACAATGCCAGGAGGCATTCGACCATTAAAAAGAAATATTGAACACCAAACCAGTTTCAGCTGCACCAAACGCTTGAAAACCTTTCAAAGTTGCCGTCGACGCGAGTGACATAGAAGTTGGAGCTGTCCTGCTACAGGGGATGGGATCGTACTTTTCAAAGAAACTCCACATACATCAGAGAAAATAATTAACGATTGAGAAAGAATTGTTGAGTTTGGTACTAGCCTTATATCATTTTAATGTGCATTCACAAACAGCGTGTTGGAGACGGTTGTGTACACGGATCCCAATCTGCTTACATTCTTTGAACACTTTAAAGAGTATTTCATTGGAGTCCTATGTTACAGAATTTTAATTTAAAAGTCGTACATGTAGCGTGTAGTAAGAATGTAATCGCAGATGCGTTCTCACCGATTTAACTGATAAAGTTTAGACGACATTTGTATTTATTTGATGTTAAATATTGGTAAATGGGGAGGAGTTAAGGAGGAATTATATTTCAGTTTTCTGTATGTTATGGTAATGTGTTTAAAGAATAGAAAAACAAATGAGACAGTGTTTTCATTATGATGGTTCTTTTTTGAGGGAGAAGGTGTTATGAACCTGTAAAGGGTACTCTACCTTTAAGAGAGTTGAAGGATTTACAAGCACAGTGAGTTCTGGAAAATTTACAATGTAAGATTTGGTTCAGCAGCTGGCAGTACCTGGGTTGCTATGAGACAAAAAAACATCAAATTTGATCAATCCGTTTAAATTATGTCCAAGAAGCTAAACTACAACCGAGTTTAAATTTGGCATTTGGCAATATTATAAAAAAGTGAAATTACCCGATGTTTTGGGGTATAAAGCTGAAAAATAATGACCACTTAGGGGAGAACAACCACGACACCAATATCTGCAGACTGCCCGGAGAATAGCGCTCCGAAATGTAAATTTATTTATCATTGACCTGTGAAACAGAAACTCTAAGGAGAAGAAACAATGTCAGAGGAAGATACAAAGCGAAGATTCGACAGCTGGCTGGTTCTGAAATTTGAACGTTTTGGTACATCTTAATTGGGGGGGGGGGGGGGCGTGCGGGGGTGTGGTTGGGTGTGATCGGACCAGTATTGGAGAAGAGAATGTAAAAGATGGGTCAGAGAAAGGAGTTGCAAATAGTTGTTAGTTAATTATTCTCTATTAGACTTTTTTCAAAAAGTTGATTATTTTTATTTTAAATAGTGACCTTTAGGATGGTTGTTGGCCTTCTGAAATTTTACAGATTACAGCACAGGTTAAAGCTTTTCTATGTTGCAAGTTTAAATTAGCGCGTGGTGGGGGGAATTTCCCTGTGTTGTAACACATTAACTCGGATTCTTCTGCACTGATGCTGCCAGACCTGCAGAGCTTTTCCAGCACATTTCTGTCTTAGTTCCTGGTTTACGAAGTCTGCAGTTTTCTTGACATTCTTTTGTGTATCATTGACAGCCACGGTTGAGGTCCTGGAGGACAGGAAGACAGCTAATGTTGTTACATTATTTGTAATTTGGCTGCAAAGAAAACCCAGGGAACTACAGACCAGTGAGTTTGATGTCAAGGATGGAGAAGTGTTTGTAGGAGATTCTGAGAGGCAGGTTTTAGATGCATTTGGAAAGGCAAGGACTGAATAGGGATATTCAGCACGGCTTTATGTCTGGGAATCCATGTCTCACAAACTAGATTGCAGTTTTTGAAGAGGTGATCGGGAAGATGGATGAAGGTAAAGCAGCATACGTTGTCTACGTGGACCTTAGTGAGGCCCAATAAGGTTCCACATGGAAGCCTGGTTAATAAGGTTACATCACAAGGGATCCGGGAGAGCTATTCAATTTGATGCAAAACTGGCTTGACCGTCGGGGACAGAGGCTGTTGGGAGAGATTTGCTGTTCCAATTTGGAGGCCTGTGCCCAGCGTAGTGCCACAAGGACCAGGCTGTTGTTCATTGGTTTTATAAATGGTTTGGATGAGGATAATGGAACCATGGATAGCAATTTGGAGATGAAATCCCCAAAATTGGAATTATGGTGGACAGTGAAGAAGGCTATCTTAGAGCACAAAGATATTTTGATCTAATTGACAAGTGGGCTGAGGATTGGCTGATGGAGCTTCATGCAGATAAATGTGAGATGTTGCGCTTTACGAGACAAATGAGTGTAGGATTTATTCAGAAAATGGTAGCGCGCTGAGGAGTGTTGTCAAACAGAGAGATCCAGGGTGCAGGTACATAGTTCCGTGAAAGTGGAGTCGCAGATTGACAGGGCAGAGAATAAGTCATAAGGCAATCTGTCTTCCATTGTTCAGAGCATTGATTATAGAAATTGGTACATCATGTTGTGGCTCTACAAGAGGACGGTAAGGCCATATTTGAAGCACTGAGTGCAATTTTTGTCGCCCTGCTATTGGAAGGATGTTATAAACTGGGAAGGATACAAAAGTATTTAAAATATGTGATGGAGATGGGAGATTTTGAGATATAAGTGTAGGCTCGGATTTTGTTCCTTTTGCGTTGGAGGCTAAGAAGGGACCTTTATTACATCATGACAGGCATGGATAGGTGGGTATGTCCAGAACCAGAGAGGATAGGTTTACGATGAGAAGGAAGACATTTAAAAGAGATCTCAGGGACAGTTGTTTCTCACAGAGGGGACATAGAACATAGAACATAGAAGAATACAGCGCGGTCCAGGCACTTTGGCCCTCGGTGTTGCACCGATCCAAGCCCACCTAACCTACACTAGCCCACTATCCTCCATATGCCGATCCAATGCACGTTTATATGCCCATAAAGAGGGAGATTCCACCACTGCTACTGGCAGTGCATTCCATGAACTCACGACTCGCTGAGTAAAGAACCTACCGTTAACATCTGTCGTTTTCCTACCACCCCTTAATTTAAAGCTATGCACCCTTGTAATAGCTGACTCCATACTTGGAAAAAGGTTCTCACATTCAACCCTATCTAAACCCCTAATCATCTTGTACACCTCTATCAAGTCACCCCTAAACCTTCTTTTCTCCAATGAAAACAACCTCAAGTGCCTCAGCCTTTCCTCATACGATCTTCCTACCATACCAGGCAACATCCTGGTACACCTCCTCTGCACCCGTTCCAGTGCCTCCACATCCTTCCTATTGTATGGCGACCAAACCTGCACACAATACTCTAGTTGCGGCCGCACGAGAGTCTTATATAACTGCAACATGACCTCAGAACTCCGGAACTCAATTCCTCTACCAATAAAAGCCAGTACGCCATATGCCTTCTTCACCGCACTATTTACCTGGGTGGCAACTTTCAAAGATCTGTGTACATGGACACCAAGATCCCTCTGCTCATCCACACTACCAATTATCCGACCATGAGCCCAGTACCCCATCTTTATATGTCGCAAGCTGTCAGAGGAAGTGGCATTGGGGAGTACAATTACAACATGTGGAAGACAATTGGATGTGGACATGAATATGAAAGGTTTGGAGGGGTCTGTGCCAAAAGAAGAAATATAGTAATCATTCAGTTTCGGAAACCAGGTGAGCATGGACGAGTTGGGCCAAAAGATCTGTTTGCATATTGTATGATTCTAAGAGTCTATGACTCTTTCACTCCTCCTTCATCATTAGTCCTTCATTGCACTCAATTCATTTCCAAGTTAGAACTCATCTGCAAATACTTTCAATGATCTAACTCTCCAAACTTTCTTAAATAGAGAATTCCTGACATTGATGTGGTTCTGTAGACCACAGCAGCAGCAGAAGCAGAATTAAATTCAAGCACAATCTGTAACGTTTTTCCTGGGACCATCCTTCAATCTACCATTCCAACCAAGTTAATCTATGGTTCAGTGATGTATAGGTGAACGTGCCAGTGTCCCAGTCGTATGGACCTAAACCTGATGACAACCTGTTAAAGCTATCATAATTGATTGCTTGCATTCCAAACAGCAAAACTAACATCTGAAAGAAAGTGGGTATTGATCCCAACACCAACAAACCAACAGTACTGTCACATCCAGCCATTAATGGTAATCGACTGTTAAACAATTTCATGGAGGAGAGGGCTCCACTATTATCCCCATCCTAAATAATGGAACAGTCCTGTACATCAATGCAAAAGATAAGGATGTAGTTTTGGCAACAAACTCCGCCAGACGTGTGGAGTGGATGATCCACCTCACCCTCGCCATGATGCCCACAAAATCACAGATGCCCGTCTTCAATCAATTTGATTTGCTGCACGTGACATGAAGAAACAGCTGAACACAGTAGATAAGATAATGGCAATGGGCCCTGACCCCTTTCCTGCAATAGGCCTGAAGACTTGTGTTGCACAACAAGCCGTATCCCTGGGGAAGCTGTTTCATCCCAGCTCCAACTCTGACATATCCCTGGCAAAGTGGAAAATTACTGAAATATGCCCCATCGCCTAAGACCAGAATAATTACAATCTGACCATTTACCACCCCCTCAGGCCCATCACGATTGTTAAACTGATAGAAGTTCTTTTTAACAGATCTGTCAAACAGCCCAGAAATAAGCTGCTCAGTGTGGTTTCCAATAGGTCCCTACGTGGAGTTGGTGTTGTTGTGTAAATGTCACTGAATTACTAATACAGACCAGGCTACTGCTCTGGCAGCTGATGGAAATTAATAACAATTAATAAAATATCGAGATCTAAAATCTGGTATCAGTAACGGTGATGCTGAAATCAATGTCGATTGCAAACTTCAGTTTGCTTCAATGTACTTTCAGGAAGTGAATTCTGGCCTGGTGAATTCCATACATTCCTGGTCTGGCCTAAAAGATACTCTCGATACACACGCATGTGATAAACTTTTTCATAGTCTCTAAATCGGTAAAGCAAAACACGAAATTGTATCAAACTACTCCGACGTTTGGAAGGATAAATCTGACAGAACTTCCAGCACCAACCTCAGTATCGGAAAAGGCAACATGAAACACAGTCCTGTTGGCCCTGCAGAGGCATCCTTCCTAACATCTGAGAGCTTGTGACAGCCATACTCCAGATGTCTCTCGATCCCTTTCGTGTCGAGAAATCCTTATTTATATTCAGTGGATTGTGTTCCACAGCTTATGTGGGAGAGACATCCCCAGAGTCACCAGTCACTGAATGCAGAAATTTATTTTCATCTCAATACAGAGTGGACTGTCTGTACCTAATACTGTGGCCCCTTGTTTCAGATGTCCGAGCCAGGGGAATTATCATCCCAGTTTCAAATCTGTCTCACCCTGTCAGAGTTTTATATATTTCACTGAGATCTCCACTCATTTTCCTAAACACCATGGATTACAGGCCCAGTCGCCCCAAACTCTGTTCACACAACAAGCCTCTCATCCCGGAGATCAGTCTGGTCATCCTTCACTGCACTGCCTCAATGTCAGGTTTGTCCCTTATAAGGTAAGGAGACCAAAACTAGACACAATACTGCACAATGTTCAAGATAGGCTCTCACCAAGGCCCTGTACAGATGCAGTAAGACACCCTTAGTCCTGTCAGTCAATCCCCTAGAAATAAGATCAACACACCATTTATCTTCCTGCCTGCTTTCTGCTCTTGCAATATTTCTATCAGTGACTGGTGTACAAGGAGATACAGATGTTTTTAAATGTTGCAGTTCCCCATTTGTTGGATCTATGTACTCTGGTCAGCGTGCCAATGCCATTCCCAGTATTGGCTTCTGGTTTCAGAACTCACTGCCCTGCATGGACTTGGACAGCTGCCCAGCAGGAAAAAAAAAGAAAGAACATAAATCACTTTAAAGATTAACATGCTTCATCCATTCCCTTTTCAAATGATAGGTTGCTGTACTATTGTCCCCATCAAAGTGCACACCGTCACATCCACCCCCATTGATCTTCATTTGCCACGTATTTGCCCATTCACTCCAATTGTCTCCATCACTTTGGAGATTTTTTCTTAAATCCTCCCCACCCACTAACAATCCGACATCATTTAGTGCTGTCGAAGACTGAGAAACATTGCATTTGATTCCCTCAACTAAGTGTTTAACATGCATTGAGAATAGCTGGGGCCCAATCACTGATCCCTGCGACACGCCATGATCCTTCCACTTCAAAACATATTGCTTTATGCCTGCTCACTGTTTCCTGTCTGTTCTCCTATTCTAAAATCATGTTCATATTTTAGTCCCAATCCCGTAACATTTGACTTTGCACACTAGGCCACAGCCTTTATCAAGATCTTTCTGAAAATCTAAACACATTGCATTCATTTCTTCTCTGTATGTATCAACCAGTCCGTTTCTCAAACATGATTCCCATTTCATGTTGACCAATTAAAAAAGAACGTACAAACGAGGAGCAGTCGTAGGCCATCTGGCCCTTCAAGCCTGCGCCCCATTCAATAAGATAACGGCTAATCATTTCATAGCCTCAGCTCCACTTACCCCCACCCCCTCCCCCCGCCCCGACTCACCATAACCCTTAATTCTTTTACTGTTCAAACATTATCTATCTGAGTTCAAACACATTCAATGACAAAGCCTCTACTATTTTACTGGGCTAAGAATTCCACAGATTTACAGCCTTCTTGGTCAAGAGGTTCCTTCTCAATTCAGTTCTAAATCGGCTCCATCTAATTTTGAAGCTTTGTCCTCTTGCCCTAGTTTCATGTACTACTGGAAACGACCTTTATATTTCTATCTTATCTACTCCCTTCACAATTATATATGTTTCTATTAGATCCTCCCTCATTCTTTCAATTTCCAATCAGTATGTAATTCCAGTCTACTCAGTCTCTCCTCATAACCACCCACCTCACCTCTGGAACCAATCTAATGAACCTTCTCTGCATCCATCGGAGTGCCAGAATTTCGTTTCTAAAGTAGGGAGACCAAGGTTGTACGTACTACAGGTGTGGTCTCCCCAGCATCCTGTAGAGCTGTAACATAACTTCCCTGCTTTTACACTCAATCCCTTTCGCAATGAAAGACAAAATTCCATTTGCCTCGTTAATTACCAGTTGCCTCTGCAGACCAACGTCTGTGATTCATGCACAAGGACACTCAGGTCCCTCTGCACAAGAGCATGTTGCATTGTTTTGACAATTTAAATAAGAGTCCTCTTTACTATTTTTCCTACCAAAATGGATGATTTCGCATTTACTATAATTGTGCTCCATCTGCCAGACCTTGGCCCACTCACTCCAAGTCTTTTTGTCCCTTTGTAAATTATAACAGTCTTCTGCACACTTATCTCTGCCACACATTTTAGTATCATCTGCAATCTTTGAGACACTACACGTGGTCCCCTACTCCAAATCATCTATGCAAGCTGTGAATAACTGTGGTCCCAGCACCGAAACATGTGGCACTCTATTAGTTACTGATCAGCAACCAGAAAAACAACCATGTATTCCCACTCGTTGCTTCATGCGAGTTAACCAATCCTCTATCCACGCTAATACATTACCCGTAATGCCACACATTACACAGCAGCCTTTTTGGCGTCACTGTATCTTTTTTCATATTACTTACTGTGTGGAAACAGGCCCTTCTGCCCAAAAAGTCCACACCGACACATGGAACCCCAACCCACCCCTCTACCTTTTACCCCTTCAACTAACACTAAGGGCAATTCAACATGGCCAATTCACCTAACCTGCATGTTTTTGGAATGTGGGAGGAAACCAGAGTACTCAGAGGAAACCCACACAGACCCGGGGAAAATGTGCAAACTCTACGCGAACAGTCGCCTAAGGCTGGAATTGAACCTGGGACGCTGGTGTTGTGAAGCACCAGTGCTTACCACCAAGACACTGTACCGCCTAACTAGGCTATCGATATTCAGCTAACTGGGAATGATGTAGTTTGGCGTTTTCTGGATGACATTGTTGTACTGGTCTGAAAGGCCTGTTTGTATGTTTTATGACTCTATCACTTTATTTTTTGGAAACAGAGACCGTAGTCTCACTACTTCCATAGCTTGTGAGTATCAAATAATGAGGAATACAATCTCCAAGGGCACACAGGATTGCAGCTATATAATTCTCCCTTCACTATCAAATTGTTAAGAACCCCGTTTCTCTCTTTGTAACATGTCTGTTAGTGTTCCTGCACCACAAGGATCCCTGGAGATTATCAACATATTCTGAATACAAATTAAACACAGGCAACAGAATATTGGCCTTGGTAATGAAAGACACCTCGCAAGACCAACTGAAAGGAATTTGCAGTAAAAC
Source organism: Chiloscyllium punctatum (assembly GCF_047496795.1). Lineage (NCBI taxonomy): Eukaryota > Metazoa > Chordata > Chondrichthyes > Orectolobiformes > Hemiscylliidae > Chiloscyllium > Chiloscyllium punctatum. The sequence goes on along the minus strand of NW_027309916.1, from coordinate 273,496 downwards.
GTTATCCATTCGACCCGATCTGATTTCTAAAGCAGTTTTAAGGCAGGCTTTCCCTTTGTCCTATGCTCCTGACCTCTCTACAACATTATGAACCTTTCCTGAGTGATTTTTCCGTGCTGTTTAAAAGTCACATTTGGAAAGCTGTGCCCAATAATCTGAAAGGAGAGTTTACATGTTCATAAGAATTGTGTCAGATTTTTTTACTATTTAAAGACAACAGAAATGCAGAAACTAGAATCAGGAATAAGGAATCAAAACAGCTCCATCATGCGATAAGATCGTGGATGATCTGATTGTGGCCTCAATCACGCATTCCTCCTTTGCTCATACAATGTTAGTGCGTCATTCTTAGTCAAGAATATGCCTGTCTCTGTCCTCGGAATATTCAATGTCTTATCCTCTTTCGCTCTCTGGGAAGAGAGTTCCACAAATGCACAACACTTTGAGACGATTACAACAAATCACCATTTTCTTCACTGAGATATTCTTCAGCTTTACTGCACATCTACTTATGGTAATCTCTCACACAGAATCGTTTCAGAATTCAACTTGAAAAGACTATTTGGCATATTCTGGGGTTAACCAAGATCACATGTTATTCGCCGAAACTCCAGCAGATCCAGGGCCAGTCAGTTCAAGATTTCTTCATAAATAAACGTTCCTCTCAGGAGTCAGCTGAGTGAATCTTCTCTGGATTGCATTTCATATCATTGTGCCTTCGCTCTCTTCATGTGGTTACACCACTATATTGAAAATCTGTACAAAATCGTCCCTACTTTTAAATGTATTGCGTTTCAGAAAGTTTCAACGTTTATTTAACCTCCTTAAAAAATTTATGTACATGTAAAGTTTTTATTTTGTAATCGAGGTGTCGGTTCCTCCGTGCCTAAAGCCAATCTCTACATTGAAATAATACACTACGCTTCCATTCAACCTGCCAATTTCTTTGAGTACAGACACATTTTTCCTACAATGTTCCATACACCAATATTTGCCTGTTCACTTGGCCCACCGTAATCTCTTTATAGACTCATGTCCTCTTCATAGCTTCCTTCTCTAACAGTTTCAACAGTTTGTATTCTTTCCTAATACAGACAGAATATTTGGCCAAAGAAATAAACTGTGGTGACATTTCAAAATAATTTAAAATGAAATATTTTTACTCCATGTCTAAACTATAAATTTGAGACAAAGCCAAAGTGTTTTGCAGTCCCATCACTCAGTTCCCTTTACTCAAAGTAGGGTCAGATGTTGTGGAATGTGTGTGGGTAGAATTGAGAACTCCAACTGTGAAAAAACACAGTTGGAGTTATGTACAGGCCTTTGAATCGTAGTCAGGAACTGGGGCGCATGATAGACAAGAAGACAGAAAAGATATATAGAAAAGACAAAGTTACAGTGAGTGGGGGGATTTCAATATGCAGGACTGGGAAAATCAGACAGGTAGTGATTTGCAAGGAAAGGAATTTGTGAAATGTCTACGAGCAGCTTAAGGTGCAGGCAACAAGGGAACGGGTAATACTGGATTTAGAGCTGTGCAGTGAGGCAGACTTGATAAGGAAGCTTAAGGTGAAGGAACCTTTCGGAGGCAGTGATCCTGATATGATTGAACCTAAACTTCAATTTGAAAGGGAGGAAGTCGGATCAGAGTTAATATTACAGCTGGATAAAGGCACCTACAAAGACATGAGGGAGAAGCTGGGTAGAATTGTCTGGGAGAGGAGCCGAGTATGAAAGACACTAGAACCGTAATGGCGGCAGTTTCTAAGAGCAATTTAGGAGTCACAGCAGAGATTCATCCCCAGGTAAAAGATACATTGTACAGGGAGGATGAGGCATCCATGGACGACTGGGGAATGCATGGTTAGGGTAAAAACAAAAGAGAAAGCAGATGACATGGCAAATGGCAGTGGGAAACCAGAGGATTGGGAAACTTACAATGCGGAACAAAGGGCAATAAAATAGTAAATAAGGAGGGGGAAGATTAAATATGAGGGGAAGCTATCCAGTGATATTACGGACGACTGTAAGAGTCTCTTTAGACATATAAAGGGCAAAAAAGAGCAGCAGAAGTGGATATTGGAGCACTGGAAAATGACGTTGGAGAGATAGTAGTGTGGAACAAATAATGATGAAAAACTGAATAATTATTTCATGTCAGATTTCACGGCTGAAGACATGAATAATACCCCAAAAATTCAAGAGAGTGAGGAGGCAGAGCCGATTAGAAGAAGCTGCTCGAAAAACTAAATGGGTAAATAAGCTCGATGGAGACATTAATGGGGATCTTCCAGAAATCTTTGGAATCAGGAAGGGTCCCAGAAGACGAGAAAATTGCGAACGTGACACCCTGCTTTTTTAAAATAGATATTTTTATTGAAAAAAGAAGATTTTTGAATTTTTTTTACAAAATTCCAATAATAGTACAAACTACTGTATTCTGCTTTATAATGTAATAACAACCCCAATATGAAAATTGAAAACAAACTACTAATCTACTCTCCAAACTAGCTAAACATAAAATAGGATATCCTACATGACTAACAATAAACAAAAGGAGAAAAGGAAATAAATAAGTAAATATATAACTAGATACATATTTTTAAAAATTTGTATTAACTCATAACCGATCCCATATTGATACAGGATTCCTCCTACGGGGCCTCCGAACCAGACAGAACCATCCCCACGGCTAAGCAAAGGCTATGAACAATGTGGCTGATATGTCTGTTTCAATGTAGTTCAAGAAGGGCTGCCACGTTCTATAAAATACTTCCGTCTATTGGTGCACCATATACATAAGGAAGTTAAGGGGGATATATTCCATGACTATCCTGTGCCAATAAGAAAGTCCTAGGGGACATTCGGATATCCAATTCACTAAAGTGTTTTTCCCCGGACAAAAGGAAAGGATAATGAATAATATCCTCCCGTATGCATCCAAATTAGGGAAATTTGGGGTGCCCAAAAGTAGAGGCACAGGGCTCAACCCAATCTCCATACCCAGAATCTTTGCAAAGGCATTCCCTACTCTATCTCAATACATGCGGGTCTTACGGGACGTCCACAGACAATGCGTGAGAGCACTAACTTCTATTTTACATTTTGGACACATTAGAGATGCTCCTGCCTTGAACTTTGCAAGTCACTCAGGTGCTATGTGAGCCCTGTGAAGTATCTTCAGTTGGATAGCCTGAGTTCTGTTACAGATAGAGATCTCCCTGGCGTTTTCCCAGACGCCCTTCCACATCTCTAAGGAGTATTCCATTCCCGATTCTTGACTTTAGGTTTATATAACCGTTTCGTGTCCGTTGTTACCTTATTAAATAGTTTGTGGTAGAGACTACTGACCGCGAGCGGACCCATCAGCTCAAGCACTCTCCTTTCCCTATCTGATTTTTTATGGATTAATTATCAATATGTGGTCTTTTCTATAAAGTCTCGTATTTGAAAATATTGAAAAAGATCTTTACTAGACAGCCCAAATTTCTGACACAGTTGTTTGAAGGACATTATGACCTCCCCATTGAACAGGTCTCCCAAACAAGGGATACCTCTGGACTCCCAGGTTCTGATGACAACATCAGTCAGCCCTGGCTGGAATCCCAACGTTCCCACTATAGGGGTATAAGGGAGGTTTTCTGTAGGTTACCCCCATCCAGTCGCATTATCCTCCAGGCTTTGATTGGATTTAATACAATAGAATATTTACAATGATCCGAGATAACTCTCATCTTATCCATAAATAGTAGATTGATGAGGGAATATTTTGCTTGGGAGACTTCAATATGTAACCAGATTGATTGTGGTTCACAAGAGATACAATCAGCTACGTAGGATAATACAGAACTCAATTCGTACCTCCTAAAATCCGGAAAATCCAGCCCATCCATTACTTCGGGAAGCTGTAGCTTTTCTAATTTAATAAGGGGCCGTCTATGACTCCAAATAAAGGAGCCGAACCAACCATAAAACTTACTCAGCACCTGTCTCAGCAGCATCAGGGGGAACATTCTCATAGCGTATAAAAGGCCAGGTAGGATGTTCATGTTGACCAAAGCTACTCAACCTAGCCAGGATATCAGGAGATCTTCCCAGCGTTGCAAGTACTATCTGATTTTCTCAATTAAATGTGTATAATTAGCTTTATATAGCTGACCAAATGCCGGAGTATTAAAAATACATAAGCAAAGAAAACCTCTCAGTGACCACCGAAAGGAGAATTGGGATTCATCCGGAAAATTGTACATACTGGCAAGACCTCCAATCAGCATGGCCTGCGATTCCATTAAATTGATCTTATAACCGGACACATACCAAATAAGTTAACCACTTGAATTTAGTACGGCACATATGTCAATGGATCATTTAAGAAAAGAAGGACATCTTCTGCATAGAGAGTAAATTTATGCTTACCCGATTTAACCTCCGGAACCATTGTATTAGGGTCGGCTCATATAGCTTCCACCAACAGCTCAATCACTCGCGTAAATAATAATGGTGAGAGAGGGCAACCTGTCGAGAACGTCTCTCACCATTAGTCGATCTGCGACACTTTATAAACCCCATCTGGTACTCTTTTATAACTTTATCCGAACTTAAACAGCTGCTTTGGGATCATTAATTAATACTGTAACCCATTTAGTCAAGACCTCACCAACACGAAACTGTCCAGTGTATAAAAGAGATATGGTCATTCTACTCAATCAGATGCTTTGTCTGCCTCTAGGGAGATAGCTAATCCCAGTAAGGCTCCCTCCTTGCAGGCCTATACCATATTCAAGACTTTCTAATGTTATTAGTTGATCTGCGACCCTTTATAAACCCGATCTGGTCCTCTTTTATAACGAATGGTAAAACCCTCGCCAGTCTTAATGCCAACATTTTTGCGAGAACTTTAAAATCCACATTCAACTCGGATGTAGGTCTGTACGAAGAGCAGTCATGTGGGGCCTTTCCCTTCTTAAGAACGAAAGAAATATTTGCTTCTCTCAGAGAAGGCGAGAGGCAGCTCTGACTATGTGAATCATTATATATATTTATAAGTGGCCCGGCCAATTCCCCAAACAATTCTTTATAGAACTCAGCTTGGAATCCATCTGGTCCAGGCGTTTTGCCACCCTGGAGTTGCCTTACCGCCTCCTGTATTTCCTGGGTTTCAAGGGGGGCATTCAACAACAACACCTGTTCCAAGGTTAGGCCAGGGAGGGTCAGATGTTATTTTAGAAAAAGACTCTATCTTTCTCGTTCTATCCTTACAGCCCTGTGACCTATACAATTCGACACAGAACTTTCTAAAGGCTGCATTGCTCATTTCACAATCACAAGTCAGTGTACCAGCACTCTTTCTAATAGACGTAATGGCTTGGGGAGCCTTTTTCTTTCTGGCAAGGTATGTTAGATACCTGCCAGGCTTGTCACCGTATTCAAATAGTCTCTGCTTCGCAAGTAATATGCTGTTTGAGTAAGTGTGGTATTCGAAGTTGCCCTATGGGCTGTGATCAGCTGTAGTTTAGTAATGGAGGGTCTATCCACATACGCTGTCTCACCCGCCTTCAGGCGAGCCTCGAGCAGACGCTTTTGTTCTCCCTTTTGTCTCAATAAGGTAACCAAGCCTCGCACGTATGCCTTAGCAGTCTCCCACATCATCGAAGGGTTACTGGCTGTGTTTGAGTTGATATCCCAGAAGGTTTCAAATTCCTGCAAGAAATATTTTGTGAACTTACTATCCTTAAAAAGGAAAGGGCCCATACGCCAATATCGGGAAGCTATCTCACCATCACCAGTCTTAGCCTCCATATATACTGCGGCATGGTCGGAAATCGTTATATTACCTCCGTTACAAAACAATATGGAGTTCAAAAGTGTCGAGGGGACGGAAACATATCGATTCTGGTATGGCGTTTGTGTGGGTTAGAATAAAAATTTAAAGTCTCTATCCAGAGGGTGAAGACACCTCCACACGTCTACCAGCCCCAACTCCCTACATAGATCCGCCAACTGCCTAGATCATAAAGATGGCTGAGGGGTGACCAGAAAGAGGTTTACAAAATTATGAATGACATGGATAGGACAAATAGACAAAGTATTTTCGCTGGCGTCGGGGAGTCCAGAACGAGAGGGCATAGGTTTAGGTTGAAAGGGGAAAGACTTAAAAGAGACCTAAGGGACAACTTTTTCACACAGAGATGGTACGGGTATGGAATGAGCTGCTAGAGGATGTGGTGGAGGCTGGTAGAATTACAACAGTTAAGAGACATTTGGTTGGGTATATGAATAGGAAGGGTTTGGAAGGATATGGGCTGGGTGCTGGCAGGTGGGACAAGATTGGGTTGGGATATGTGGTCAGCGTGGACAGGTTGGACCGAAGGGTCTGCTTCCTTGCTGTACATCTGTATGACTCGATGACTCTATATGCCCGCAGAGCCCTTAGGCATTCTGTCCACCACTGGGTTGATGATACAATTAAAATATCCCCCTATAATTGTGTGTTACACCCCGAGAGCCATCAACGTGGAGAACGCTTCCATTACAAATTTAAAAGGGGGTGCCGGGGTGGGGGGCAATAAAGTTTCAAAATCGCATATTCCTCTCCTTATATTTGTGCATTAATTAATATATACCGTCCAGAGTCATCTTTTATCTGGCTTAGCATTTGGAGGGAAGATTCTTCCGAATAAGAAAGGCTAGTCTCCTACTTTTTGAGCTGAAAGATGAAAAGAACACCTGGCCAGAACCAACCTACTGCAGCTTCGAATGCTGCTTTGCAAGTAGCTGTTTCTCCTGTAGAAGGGCTACATCCGCTTTTTCTTTTTTAAGACTTGATAATATTGTGTTCCTTTTGATTGGTGAGTGGCTCCCCTTGACATTTCAGGTGCACTACCTAGACGAATGACTGGACATGATAGTTCAAGCAAGCACGAAACCCCCCCAGGAGGAGGAACCCCACCCAAAAGACATTGAATAAAAACCAAAAATGATTCACACATAAAACACTCTTTAAAACAGCTAAAACAAAACAACTAAGAACCACTCTTAAAAACAAATAACATAAAACATATTTAAAAGGAGACTTTCCCCCTTGTTCACAAGGGGAACTACTATCTTCCAATAATCCTGCCATAACATCTCCCATGAGAGCCATACCCTCGATCCAGGCATTACAAAGAAGAGTAAATATATTCTAATATCTTAGAAGACAGAAGTTAAAAGTGGGTGACCTACCCACAACCCGCACACCATCACCTAGACACATTTAGCAAAACAACACAAGATGAAAATATATAAAATTACAAAATTACAATCCCAGCAAGTAACAAGCAAGCAAAAAAAAAGAACCAAAAACGTCCCCTAATAATCAAATAAACCACATGCGCTATAGATAAGAGTACATTGAAAGGATAAGGAAGAGTCCCCCACCCCACACCCCCTCACCAAGGAAACATGGAGACAAGAATGAGGAAGAAAGGAGGAGAAAAACAAAAGCAGGGGCAAATTACGGTCATTATCCATACAGTTTAAGTCCCGCAGTCAATTTGAGAGAATCCAGGAATTGTTTTATTTTTGTTCCGGTGACCCGAAGTCATATCCAGATCCTCCATGACTGCAGCGCAAAGAATATTGAATATTGGAATCCCTCAGATGCTTCTTCGCCTCATCAAATGCCTTGCTCTTGAGGTCAACAACCGGAGAGAAGTCCTGGAAGAACATTATCCTGTAGCCCTTGTATAACATGGCATGAGAATCCTTCCCGAAGACTCTGGAGACCTCGAGCAGCATCTGTTTTTCCCTGTAATGTTGAAGTTCAACTACGACTAGGCGGGGGCACTGGTCCGACCAGAGCCGGTGCACAGCAACCCGGTGGGCCCGTTCAACCCGCACCCGGCCCAGCTCCGACTCCAGTTTCAGCAGCTGTGGGAGCCATTGCTCCAGGAAATCAACAAGCTGCCCTTCTTCCTCCCGTTTGTGAAGGCCCAGCAACCGAATATTTTTCTGATGACCTCGATTTCCGAGGTCGTCAATATGTCCCTCTCAGGTCGGGACTCGATGTTCCAGAGACCAGACCTGACCCATGGATGACTCAGCAGTGGTCTAAGAGGCCACGGTCCATTGCTCTGCTCCTCCGACACTTTGCCTGAGTTTCTCGATCTCTCCGTCATGTTTCTGCAGCATGACCGAGATTGACTACCACCTTCACTTCAATGGAAACATCAATCGTCTCTCGGAGTTTAACAAGCTCCAAGATCAGGCTCGCCCCTGCAGATGAGTCCCCCGGGGCGGCTGCAGACATCTGTCTTGCTAATGGGGTGTGTATGGATTGTGGGGGTTGGGGTGGGGAGGGGTCCCTGCCTGTTGTGAACTGCGAGAACCTTTGCCTTTGGTCATTTTGAAAAGCGTCAAATTCTAAAGTTTGATGTAGAATGGCCAAGGCTGCTGGGCAAAAACTATTTAAAATAATTTAACAGGTGAGCTGAGGGTTGGTATCCAACTTTGCCTGAGTCTTGGGCAGAGCTCTGCGGACTCAGACCTACTGGGTCCCCGCCATCTTGGATCTCACTGACTCCATATTTAAAAAGGGAATAAGGCAAAAGACAAAAAAATTACAAACTGATCAGCCTAACCTCGATCGTGGGTAAGTTCCTGGAATCAATTTTGAAGGATGAGATTTCTGAATATTTGCCAAAGCATGGTAAAGTCGGGCGAAGTCAGTGTGGTTTAATCAAGGGGAGGTCATGCTAATGAATCTGTTAGAACGCTTTGAGTATGTAACAAGCAAGTTAGACGACGGAAAGATAATGGATGCTATGTGTCTGGACGTCAAGAAGGACGTTGACAAAGTGCTTCACAGGAGGCTGTTGAGTAAGATAAGGGCCCATGGTATCAGAGACGAGGTACTGGTGTGTACAGAAGCTTGACTGTCTGTAGAGAGTGGGAATAACATTGTCCTTCTCAGGATAGTTGCCAATGACAACTCGTGTTTCGCATGGGAACCAAAACATTTTACTTTGTACATGAACAATCCTGGTGAAGGAACTGCGGGCAATCCAGCGACGATTTAGATGATGCATAGGTAGGTAGAGGGAAAGGTATCATTGAGATGGCAGGGAGGCTGCAGAAATATTTAGACAGGGTAGTAGAGTGGGCAAAGACGTGGCAGATGGAGTACATTTGGGAAAGTCCAAGGTGATGCACTTTAGGAGGAATAAGAGAGGCATGGAGTATTTTATAACTAGTGAGAATATTCAGAAATCTGAAGTGCAGAGTGTTGCGAGTTCCAGTCAGGATTGTCTCAAGGTAAATGTGCAGGTTGTGTCAGTAGTTAGGAAGGTGCTGTATCTGCCACACAGTGTGTTTGAAATCTTATATTCAGCAAAAAAACTGAGTCAACTCTTATAAGCAATGATATTTGTTTATTGAACACAATTAATATTAGAACAATAAAATGTATTATACTGTAATGAAAAACACTACAATCTATCTTATGGTTCAACTTAAGTTTGGATGATCACATATCACACCACCAGAATTTGACCTTGTTCTTCTGGTGGTCATGTAGGTGTCTTCTTTTTCAGTGGTAATTCTCGAGTTACCACTCTCTAAGTGGTTTTACGGTGACTCTTATCCACCCAAGTCTTCACGCCTTTTGGGACGGTGTGGAGAATCAGCCAATGGAATGATCAGGTTCATTTACACTGATCAATCAGAGGCAACCTGGGGTTGTCACATTGATGGCCAAAGGTGACCTTCCATTCTCCCATTCAGGTCCAACTTCAGTTGTGTATTACAGGGTCCTGAGCTGTCAGGTCAGTTTGCAACCATATCTGGGTAGCTGAAGCCTGACTGGATTCTGCAGCATGTGGAAACGCACAGAGACTTTGGTCAAGGCTGGATTCGACTTCCCAGCATGCTTTAATCATTGTTCATTTTTGTAACTCCATGGTAAATTTATGATTATCCGTTGTAAGATTATTATTTCAGGTGGCCCGTCTAAAGGCAAATACAGTGATGACATTTCTTTTGCGATGACTTGAATGCATGGATTTTCGCGGCTCTATAAGACTCTGGTCAGACCACATTTGGTATATTGTGTACCGTTTTGGGCCCCATAACTCAGGAAGGATGTACCCCCCAGAGTGTGTTCAGAGGAGCTTCATATAAATGCACCAAGGAATGACAAACACAACATATGAGATCTCTGGGTCTATACTCGCTGCAGGTTATAATGATGAAGGGAGATCTCATAGAAGCATACAGAACACTGGTTGACTAGTCAGAGTAGATGTTGGGAAGATACTTCCACTTTTAGAACAGAAAGAACTCAAGGACATAGCCTGAGAATCAAGAGAACATCTTTATAACGGAGATAAGGAGAGTTGTGAATCTATGGTAGAATGGAAGTTTCCTTCCCGAAAGGACAACAGTGAACAAGGTGGGTTTTTCTTGGCAATCGATTCATAACCACCATCGCTCTCTTAATTCCAGATTTGAATTCAAGCCCCACCACTTGATGTGGCAGGATTTGGACCCAAGTCACTCGAACTGTATCTGCGGTTTATCACATAAGAATTCAATAATAACACCACAAGGCCACTGACTTGCCCAATCCTCCCCAGTGTTACTAACGCGTGCAGTATAACATGCACTGGGATTTGCCTTCATGTTATCATTGACTTCCTTTCAAGACATGGATTTTTTTTCTCCGTAACGCAATTTCTCTTCAGTCTTTCGTAACTCCCTAATTATTTGCCAAATTTCTTCAGCTGTCCTGCCTTTGACTGTTCTTTTCTGCCCCCAGACCACCGCAGCTAAATCCTTCCTTAGGTCAGTATAATGATAATTGCCTAACACTAAAACATTCATGTATGACTCAGTCTTCACTCTTTCAATCTGAATGTGAAACTCCAGAAAGTTGTGGTTATTCCTTCCAAGGCAAAGCTCATCCTCCAATCCTTTCTTGTTACATAATATCAAATCTAAATTAGATTACCTACAGTATGGAAACAGGCCCTTTGGCCCCACAAGTCCACACCGACCCTCCGAAGAGTAACCCACACAGTCCCATTTCCCTCTGAGTAACATACCAAACTCAATTTAGCACGGCCAATTCACCTGACCTGCACATCTTTGGACTGTGAGAGGAAACCCACACAGACAGGGGAAAATGAGCAAACTACACGCAGACAGTTTCGCGAGGTTGGAATCGAACCTGGGACCTTGTTGCTCTGCTAAACACTGAGCCACCGTGCCGTCACATTCTCTGGTTGGTTTCATGATGCCCTGCTCTCAGAAATAAACTCTCATACACTCTATGAATCTTTATTCGAGGATATCACTGTCAATTTGATTAATTGAGCCAATTTGCATGTTCAAACCACCCATAGTTACATTGTGCGCTTGTTACAATCTCTGACTCTTTTCTACCTCAGAAGTATTTTTGAGGGGACAGTGGCTGAAAATTACTCTTCCAAAGAGGTTTCTTCTCTTGCCTTTTATTAGCACTGAGACGGATTTCAAATTTCTTTTGGCACAAAACACTTTGGAAATGTCTGAGTTCCCACTCGCATGATCAAATGTTTATTTTCTTTTCACTAGCCACATTTCACAGTAAATATCGAGGATTTAAGAGGGCTAAAAGTGGGCTTGAGATATCGTTAGCAAACAGGGTTGAGGAAAATCCCAAAGAGTTCCTTTCATATATAAGGAGCAAGAGGGTAAATAGAGAACTGTTTGGCCCACACAAGGACAAAGGAAATAATTTATGCATGGAGTCAGAGACAATGGGAAAGATTCTAAGTGAGTAATTTGCATGTGTATTCACCAAGGAGAGGGACATGACGGATGTTGAGGTTAGGGATAGATCTCTGAGTACTCTGGGTCAAGTCTACATAAAGAGGGAGGAGGTTTTGGATACTCGAAAAAGTATTAAGGTAGACAAGCCCCCAAGTCCAGATGGGATCACAACAGGTTACTGGGGGATGAGAGTGTGGAAATAACTGGGGCTTTAATATGTATCTTTGCAGGATGATTGAACATGGATGAGGTCCCGGAGGGCTGGAGAATTGCTAATATTGTTCCCTTATTTAAGAAGGATAGCGGGCATAATCCAGGTATTTTTAGACCAGCGAGCCTGACATCAGTGGTAGGGAAACTGCTGGAGAAGATACTGAGGGACTTGAGGAAGGTGTTTTATTAGGTTCCCCATGGTCGGCTGATGGAGAAGGTGAAGTCGCATGGGGTCCAAGGTGTTCTATCTGGATGGATAGAGAACTGGCTGGGCAACAGGAGACATAGAATAGTAGTGGAAAGGTGTTTCTCAAAATGGAGACCTATGACCAGTGGTGTGCAACAGCGATCTGTGCTGGGACGACTGTTGCTTGTGATATATATATAATGACTTGGAAGATGGTATCGGTTGCCTGATTAGCACGTTTGCAGATGACACCAAGATTGTTGGAGTAGCAGATAATGAAGAGGACTGTCAGAGAATGCAGCAGAATATAGATAGATTGGAGAGATGGGCACAGAAATGGCAGATGGAGTTCAATCTGTGAAAATGCGAGGTGATTGATTTTGAAAGATCCAGTTCAAGACTGAACAATACAGTAAACGGAAAAGTCCTGGGGAAAATTGACTTACAGCGAGATCTGGGTGTTCAGGTTCATTGCTTCCTGAAGACGCCAACACTGGTGAGTAAAGTGGTCAAGGTCGCAGATGGCATGCTTTCCTTCGTTGGATCAGTTGTTGAGTACAAAAGTTGGCAGGTCATGTTACAGTTGTACAGAACCTTGGTTTCGCCGCATTTGGAATACTGCAAAGATTTCTGGTCACCACATTAACAAAAGGATGTGGATGCTTTGGATAGGTTACAGTGTAGGTTCACCAGGCTGCTGCCTGGGTTGGACATTGCTGGTTATGAAGCAAGATTGAGTATATTAGGACTATTTTCATTACAAAGACGAAGGACGAGGTCTACAAAATCAAGACAGATATACACAGGGTGGATAGCAAGCAGCTTTTTCCCCAGATTGTGGAACTCAATTACTCGGGGTCATGAGTTTAAAGTGAGAGGGAAAAGGTTTCGGGCAGGTATATGTGGGAAGTTCATTACACATAGGGCGGTGGCAGCCTGGAACGTGTGGCCAGCGGAGGTCGTAGGGGCAGGAACAATAGTGTTATGTAAGATGTATTTAGACAGAAACATGAATGGGCCGGAAGCAAAGGGATACAGACCCTTAACAAATAGGTGCCGGTTTAGAAAATAGAAGCATATGGATCAGCACAGGCTGGAGGGCCGAAGGGTCTGTTCCTGTGTTGGAATGTTCTTTGTTCTTTATCATTCATTCTAAAAATAGCAAGTTTTCAACTTATTGTGTGCTACAGTTTAGTAATGTAAACGATTTATTTATTTGATGCGGCATGTCAAATTATTGTAATTTCTAAGTTACAGTTACAGGGTCAAATAGAAGTACAGTAAGGAAACAGACCCTTCTGTCCATCTCGTCTATGTCGACCAGATATCCCAACCCAATCTAGTCACATCTGCCAGCAATCAGCCCATATCCCTCTACCTATTCATACACCCATCCAGACGCCATTCAAATGTTGCAATTGTACTAACCTCCACCACTTCCACTGGCAGCTCATTCCACACACATACAACCCACTGAGTGAAAAAGCTGCTCCTTACATCTCTTTTATATTTTTCCCTTCCCAACCGAAAACTATGCCCTCTCGTTCTGGACTCCACTACGCCAGGGAAAATACCTTGTCAATTTACCCTATCCATGCCACTCATGATTTTATAAACCTCTATAAAGTCACCCCCAGTCTCCAACGTTCCAGGGAAAACAGCTCCAGCTTGTTCAACCTCCAGCTCTAGCTCAAACCCTCCAACCTTGGCAACATGCTTGTAAATCCTTTCTGAACCCTTCCAAGTTTCACCTGATCTACCAGTTCCTGGGGAATTTTCCACGTTTATACACTTCCAGACATCCAGCACTTCGTCCTCTGTAATATGGACATTTTTCAAGATGTCACCATCTATTTCTCCGTATATCTACATCTCCCATGTCCTTCTCCTGAGTAAACACTGATACAAAATACTCTTTTCGTATCTCTCCCATCTGCTGTTCACACAAAGGCACCTTTCTGATCTTCGAGGACTCTATTCTCTCCCTATTTACCCTTTTGTTCTCAATGTATTTGTAAATTCCTTTTGGATTCTCCTTAACTCTATTTGCCAAAGCTAAATTATGTCACCATTTTGCCTTCCTGATTTCCCTCTTTTGTTTCCACCTCCTGCCTTTATACTCTTCTAAGGATTCACTCGATCTAACCTGTCTGTACCTGACATATCCTTCCTTCTTATTCTTAACCAGAACCTCAATTTCTTTCGTCATTATTTCTCTATACCTACCAGACTTTCCTTTCACTCTAACAAGAAGGTACTATCTCTGGACTCCGGCTATCTCGTTTCTGAAGGCTTCACATTTTCTAGCCATCCGCTTACCTGCGATCATTTGCCGCAATCAGCTTTTGAAAGATCTTGCCTAATACCATCAAAATTAGCCTTTCTCCAATTTAGAACTTCAACTTTTAGATCTAGTCTTTCCTTTTCCATCATTATTTCAAAACTAATAGAATTGTTGGCAAGTAACTGAAGTTCACACACTTCAGGTGAGAAATTAAATCGATTGATTATATTTAAATGTGTAAGAGTTAGAATTCTATTTGATTGTTCAATCATTTGCTCACTCTGACTATGCAATCGGTCAGAGGTCAACCACTTTGCAAATGATAGAGCGACAATGTATGCATTTGAGCACTGACATTCAATGTGTAATTGTGATCACCAGCATAGTCAAAAAATGTTCTTTTTCGATACAAAGCAAAATGTATTGTTTACTCTTGTATCATAAAAGGTTGTTCGGCTTTTATATGTTAATTCCATCAAGAAAGAATCAACTTTATTATTTTCAGAGAAGATGTAGTCATTGTTCAGTTGAATAATTGTAGCTCATACCTTATTATTGCCCAATTCACAAACATGGCAAACTCCTGATTATTGTTCAGGTCAGTAAACCCATCACCTTGTATCATGACCGACATTAAAAGCGGAATCCAAAAGGGTGAATTCGGGTACAGTGCTACTGGACCTCACAGTTGCATATAGCACTCATAGAGACACTGGCCTGGCCCTGATTCTGTGAAGAGAGTTTCCAACCTGGGTCAGGGCAGTCATTCAAACATTCCCTCACAGACAATCATTTGGAATCCACCTTGAGCAGCAGGAAACTAGCCAACAGGCTATCACTGCTCTCAGTGCAGGTATAAGTGCTGTCTAAATTGCATTGACCATGAACCATACCTTACAAATGCATCCTCAGTCAGACCCTGGCCCAGGGAGCAGATGCATGGCCATGGAGTGTCAGGATCACATCGCACAAGGTACTTATGGTGATGACATGTGGCATGTACCCCAGACTCCATATATCTGTCCCCTGGACAAGACACCGGGTGTAAATATTCACAATTGACAGTCTATTGCAATATTTTGTGTCTCACAGTGAACCGTCTGAAACTATATCCAATAAATGTACCTTCACATTCAACGGTATCAAAATAAAATTATGCAAACCTGTGGATGGTCAGATACTAATTCATAAGTCACCCAGCAGAATGCATCTGAAGAAAGCAGGAGCAAACGGCAAGCCAAAAATCGTTCTAATAACTGTATTTCGTCTGGTCTAGATAACCACACATATTGTGCTGACACTCAGGTGAATGTAACAATTACATTAAAACTGGAATTCTTGGTCTAACGCCCCTCCCCACTTTCCTGACCTCACACACCTCACTCCCTTACACATTCACCAACTGATGATAATCCACAAACTGAGTGCAACTTGGAACATAGAACAGTACAGCACAGTGCAGGCACTTCAGCTCTCAATGTGTTGGCAGCCTTTTATTCTACTCTAAGATCAGACTAACCTCCATAATCTTCAATGCACTAACTTTCGTGTGCCTATCCAAGAGTCTTCTTAAGTATCTATAATATATCTTACTCTATTACCACCGCTGAGGAACAGCCCTAGCCGCTCAACCTTTCATTGTAAGACATGCCCTCCAGTCCAGGCAGCACCCTGTTAAGTCTCCTCCGCACATTCTCTGAGGCTTCCACGTGTGTCCTATATTGAGACAACCAGAACTGAACACAATATTCCAAGTGTGGTCGAACCACAGCTTTATAGAGCGAAGAAATAACGTCGCTGCTCTTAAACTCAACCCCTCTCATAATGAAAGACAACACACCGTATTCCTTCTGAACAACCAAATCAACTTGGGTGGCAACTTTGAGAGATCTATGGACAATGACCCCACGATCCCTCTGTCACTCCAAACTGCCAAGAATTCTGCCTTTAACACTGTATCCTTTATGCAAATGCAACCTTCCAAAATAAATTGCTTCACACTTTTTAAGGTTGAAATGTATCTGCCACTTACCAGTCCAGCTCTGCATCCAGTCAATATCCTGTTGTAGCCTACAATAGCCCTCCCACACTATCCACTACCCGACCCACCTTCGTGTCATCGGCAAACGTACTAACGTACTTGTCCACTTCCTCATCAAAGTCATTTATAAAAATCACAAAGAGCACAGGTCCCAGAGCCTATCCCTGTGGAACACCACTGGTCACTGAGCTCCAGGCTGAATACTTTCCATCTGCTACCATCTTCTGACTTTTATGGGCCAGCCATGCCCGTATCCAGAGAGCCAAATTTCTCTGCGCCCCATGCTTCCGTAGATTCTGAATGAGCCTACAATGGCGAACGCCTTGCTAAAATTCTTTTTCAGCACATCTACTGTTCTAGCTTCATCAACGTGATTTTTCACATCTTCAAAGAATTCAGTAAGGTTTCTGAGAGATGGCCTGCTCCTCACAAAGCCATGCTGACTACCTCTAATCAATCTATCGTTTTCTCAGTAATTGTAAATACGGTCTTTCAGAAACGTCTGCAATACTTTTCCCACCACTGATGTAAGACTGACTGTTCGGTCATTCGCAGAGTTATCCCTATTGCCTTTCCCGAACAAGGGAATAACATTTGTCACCCTCCAAACATCTGGCTGGCACTGCTCCAATGGACAGTGAGGACGCAAAGATCATCGCCAAAGGCACGCCAATCTCTCCTGTCACTACCTGGAGTAACCTAGGGTAACCCCAACTGGCCCAGGATATTTACCTATCCTTATGTTTGTAATTCATTCAATCAGTGTATACTTCCCTTCAACTTTTCTAGACCCTGACTAACCAACTGATTGACTGTTTTCCATTTCAGTGCAATATACAGCGCTGCCTTCCTGAGTAAGTATGGTTCACAACTTTCTGTGAATCATGGAATGAAAAAAAATAAAGGAATGCACCAATGCCTTCCTGATGAAGAGATTATGACCGAAACATCGACTCTCCTACCCCTCGGATGCTGCCTGACCTGCTTTACTTTTCTAGCACCACACTTCTTGATTCTGATCTCCATCAACTGCAGTCCTCACTTTCTACATTACTGAGGGCTTTCCCCTCTGCACACTGAGTGGGGAATTAACCATCAGAAACTCATTGTATGTGGAGCTGACTGCTCAGATCTGGCAAGTTGCACTTGATGAATACGTTTTTTTCTGAAAAAAAATTACAATTCCGCAGATATTCATCCAGTGCCAGAGTTAGAAATGTGGTTCCTGGTTTCAGCAGCTTGCTAACAAACAGGAAATGACTGAAGAACTCCGAGGTACAGGGTATTCCAGGTATTATATTCCAGCTTAGGTTAATGCTTGGAGTATTTTCAGACAGGCTGACAGATGTGATAAGGGAATGAGTTGACATGTGGAGGTGTGACACTTTTCCCATCACAGAGGCGCATTTGAGGGAGGTCAGGGCTAACAACTGAATACTCTGTTGTACTGGAACTATAGGCAGGACAGGGCAGGGTGTTAAAGAGGATGTGGTGTTGCATCATTAATTAACAAGTCAGTTACTGCTGAAAGGATGGACAATATCTTGGAAAGGTCTTCAAAAAGGCTTTGAGGGTCGAGATTTCAATCAAAATGATGACACACACAATGCTTTTTAAAGCATATTTTAGCTTACAATGTGGACACAGACCCTCCTAAGAGCAACATTAAGACTGACAAGTCGCCAGGCCCGAATCAGAATTGTCCTCTGCTGCTTTCGAAAACGAGAAATGTTATTGTTTCATCACTTGCAAAGATCTTTGCATCCTCGGTCACCACTGGAGTTGTTCCTGAGGACTGCAGAGAGGCAAATGTAATTCCTCTCTTCAAGAAAGAAAATAGGGAATTCCCGTGCAATTACAATCCAGTAAGTCTCACGTCTGTCGTCTGCAAGGTGTTACAAAGGACTCTGAGGGATAGGACTTATGACTATCTGGAAATGCATGGCTTGATTAAATGCAGTCAACATGGCTTTGTGAGGGGCAGGTCATGATGAGGATAGAGCTGTGGATGTGGTGTATATGGATTTCAGCAAGGCATTTGAGAAGATTCCCCATGGTAGGCGCATTCAGAAGGTCCGGAGGAATGGGATACATCGAAACTTAGCTGTCTGGATACAGAATTGGCTGGCCTACATAAGACAGCGAGTCGCAGTAGAAGGAAAATATACTGCCTGGAAGTCAGTGGTGAGTGGTGTTCCACAGGGCTCTGTCCTTGGCCCTCCATTGTTTGTAATTTTTATTTGGATGAGGGGATTGAAGGATGGTTCAGCAAATTTGCAGATGACACAGAGGTTGGAGGTGGCGTTGACAGTATAGAGGGCTGTTGTAGAATTCAGACGGACATTGACAGAATGCAGAGATGGGCTGAGATGTGGCAGATGGAGTTCAGCATGGATAAATGCGAGGTGATTCATTTTGGAAGGTCGAATTTGAAAGCTGAGTACAGGATTAAGGATAGGATTCTTGGCAGTGTGGAGGAACAGAGAGATCTTGGTAGACAGGTATATGGATCCGTTAAAATGGCCACCCAAGTGGACAGAGTTGTTAAGAAAGCATATAGTGTTTTGGCTTTCATGAACAGGGGGATTGAGTTTAAGAGTTGTGAGATCTTCTTGCAGCTCTAGAAAACCTTGGCTAGACCGTACTTGGAATACTGCATCCAGTTCTGGTCGCCCTATTATAGGAAAGATGTGGATGCTTTGGAGAGGGTTCAGAGGTGGCTTACCAGGATGCTGCCTGGAATGGAGGGCTTACCTTATGAAGAGAGGTTGACTGAGCTCGGACTTCTTTCATTGGAGAAAAGGAGGAGGAGAGGGGCGCTAATTGAGGTATACAAGTTAATGAGAGCCATAGATAGAGTCGAAAACCAGAGACTTTTTCCCGGGCCAGAAATGGCTAAAACGAAGTGTCATAGTTTTAAGCTGGTTGGAGGAAAGTATGGAGGGGATGTCTGAGGCGGGTTCTTTACACAGAGAGTTGTGAGAGCATGAAATGCGTTGCCTTGACCAGTTGTGGAAGCAAGATCATTGGGGACATTTAAGAGACTGCTGGACATGCATATGGTCTCAGAAATTTGAGGGTGCATACATGAGGATCAATGGCTGGCACAACATCGTGGGCTGAAGGGCCTGTTCTGTGTTGCACTGTTCTATGTTCTATTTTGAAAGTGCTTGCACTTAATAGGAAGTTGGTCTTGGGTGTGGAACTGAGACCCATCATTCCAATGCTCCATACTGTGAGTTGTGCACTGTTTTCACCACATTGTTATTAAGATTAACTGCATAAAGGGGGAATTTTGTGTTTATTCGACAATCTAAAAGTTGGTATTACGAAAGGATATCGGATCTTCAGTAAAAATACTTTGCTGTTAATGGTTAGAACAATGCTGCAAACATTTACACAGAGATTTCCAGCTCAGGTCACACACAAGGATGTTGGGCTGGGCTGATGCCAGCCATCAATGGAGCTACACATTTCTGTTTGGATACTGACATTGTGGAGTTAACATACACTGGATATGGTTTATGAGGGATTCAATGTAAGACGCCATGTGCTGCAGGAACCCTTCATCTTTATAACACATTCATTCAGGATTGGGTACAGAATTACAGAGTTTATGTGGCTCACCAGAAGGGATATACTTGCGAGACACAGTTGTTTACAGGTCATTGTTACAAATGTTGAACTGCATCTGGACTAGCGCCATGTGCTAGTCCATTGACCAGTCTGCCCCACACACATCTCCCTCTTCTTCAGGTATGTCTCTAACCAGTCTCTTGTGAGAGATTGTGTGAATAACTGTCCAGCTCAAGTTAGGAAGTTCACTGAGCAGATTTTGGAGATGGCCAGTGTTTTGGAGGTCGTGGTGAGGGCCAGTAAAACTGTGTCTGAATGTAGTTTTTTTTTTCCCCAATGTAATTGCCAACAGCTTTGCTGCCTGCAAGATGGTGTGTTCACTGAACTGAACATGAATTGGCTGTTCACTGAAGTCACTGAACTGTAATAGTTAGGTGTGCGCTCTGGTAAGTCAATTATTGTTCACTTCAATTGCTTTCGATTGAAAAACAATGATGTTTGGTTTATTTTAAAGTATGTAAGAAATAAAGTGATATTAACTCTTCATTATACGGAATGTAAAAGTGACCTGCTGTATATTTCCCACAGTCTAATCAAGCAACAATCAGATATTGTCTGGAAAGCAAGATTATGTGAACAGGACTATGTCCCAGGCAACATCACCATCCTCTGTGGTAGCTTCTGTCCCATGACAGGACACAGCCAGGCAGAGGGGGACAGTTCCTTGACAGATAGTTAATATAGGGCGGCATGGTGGCTCAATGGTTAGCACTGCTGCCTCATAGCACAGGGGACACAGGTTTGATTCCAGGCTTGGGCCAATGCCTTTGATGTGTTTGCACATTCTCCCCGTGTCTGCAATGGTTTCCTCCCACAGTCCAAAGAAATACAGGTCAGGTGAATTGGCCATGGTAGTCGTTTGCTCTTCGGAGGGGGTTGGCGTGGACTGGTTGGGCCGAAAGGTCTGTTTCCGCACTGTAGGAAATCTAATATAAGCATAGTGCTCAGCATTGATATTGGATCCTGTGGCGGATAGACTGCTCTGCGGCAGGTTATGGAGAACCAATAAAAGGGAAACCTATAATGGACCACATCATCACCGATTTGCCTACTGCAGATACAATCCTCCATTTCATATATCGGCAAGATTGGTCACTGCACAGTCCTTATGGGGACAACGGCTAATTTCACATTTTGCAGACCCTTCACACCATGATATCTCCTGAATGGTTCATACTTTAAACAGATTAAGCAATCAATGACGATGCATCCATGAGGTACAATGGATGCATCGTCAGCAGCACAATAAAATTCTGTACAACTCCTGCAGTCTGCAACTTCCTGGACCGACATGCCTCCCACTGTACAGGAACAACCACGGCCCGACATACATCCCTCTGTACAGTAACCATCATGGCCCAACATACCTCCCACTTTAAAGTAACTATCACGGCCCAATGCACCTTTTACTGTACAGTAACCATCGTGGCCCAACATACCTCCCACTGAACAGTAACGGTGACGGCCTGACATACCTTCCACTGTACAGAAACTATCACAGTCCGACATACCTCCCACTGTACAGTCCACAATCACGGCCAAACATACCTCTCACTGTAAAGAAACCATCATGGCCCGACATACCTCCCACTGTACAGTAAACAGTACGGCCCGAAACATCTCCCAAATATACAGTAACCATCACGGCCCTCCATAACTCCCTCTGTACAGTAACCGTCGCGGCCCAACATACCACCATTATACAGTATGCGTCATGGCCTAACATACCTCCCAATGTACAATAACCAACACGGCCCAACATACATTTCACTGCACAGTAACCGTCATGGCCCGCCATACCTCCCACTGTACCGTAACCATCATGGACTGACATATCTCCCAATATATACTAACCATCACACCCCGACGTACCTCCCACTGTACAGTAACCATCACACCCCGACGTACCTCCCACTGTACAGTAACCATCACACCCCGACGTACCTCCCACTGTAGTAACCATCACACCCCGACGTACCTCCCACTGTACAGTAACCATCACACCCCGACGTACCTCCCGGGCGGCGCGGTGGCACAGTGGTTGGCACTGCTGCCTCACAGCGCCTGAGACCCGGGTTCAATTCTCGCCTCAGGCGACTGACTGTGTGGAGTTTGCACGTTCTCCCCGTGTCTGCGTGGGTTTCCTCCGGGTGCTCCGGTTTCCTCCCACAGTCCAAAGATGTGCAGGCCAGGTGAATTGGCCATGCTAAATTGCCCGTAGTGTTAGGTAAGGGGTAGATGTAGGGGTATGGGTGGGTTACGCTTCGGCGGGGCGGTGTGGACTTGTTGGGCTGAAGGGCCTGTTTCCACACTGTAAGTAATCTAAATCTAAATACCTCCCACTGTACAGTAACCATCACGGCCCGACATACTTCCCACTGTACAGTAACCATCACGGCCCGACATACCTCCCACTGTACAGTAACCAGCACGGCCCGACATACCTCCCACTGTACAGTAACCATCACGGCCCGACATACCTCCCACTGTACAGTAACCATCACACCCCGACATACCTCCCACTGTACAGTAACCATCACGGCCCGACATACCTCCCACTGTACAGTAACCATCACGGCCCGACATACCTCCCACTGTACAGTAACCATCACGGCACAAATTACATCCCACTGTAGCGTCCCCGACACGACCCGACTAACCTCCCATTGTACAGTAACCATCATGGTCCGACATACCTCCCACTGTACAGTAACCATCACGGCCCGACATACCTCCCACTGTACAGTAACCATCACGGCCCAACATACCTCCCACTGCACAGTAATCGTCACGTCCTGACATACCTCCCACTGTACACTAACTTTCACGGCCCGACATACCTCCCACTGTACAACAACCATCACGGACCAACATACCTCCCACTGTAAAGTATCAATCACAGTCCGACATACCACCCACGATATAGTAACCATCACGGCCCGGTGTACCTCCCTCTGTACAGTATCTGTCACAGCTCGACATACTTCCCACTGTGCTGTAACCATCACTGCCCAACATACCTCCAAAAGTGCAGTAACCATCACGGCCCGACATACACCCACCGTACAGTAACCATCACGGCCCAACATACCTTCCACTGTACAGTAACTGACACAGCTCGACATACCTCCCACTGTACAATAACCATCAAGGCGCAATATACCTCCCACTGTACAGTAACCATCATGGCACAACATACCTCCCACTGCAGAGTAACCGTTATGGCCCGTCATACCTCCCACTGTACAGTAACCATCATGGCCCGGCATACCTCCCACTGCACAGTAACTATCACGGCCTGACATGCCTCCCACTGCACCGTAACCATCACGGCCCGACCTACCCCCCACTGTACAGTAACTATCACAACCTGACATACCTCCTACTGTCCATTAAGCGTCATGGCACGACATACATCCCAATGTATTGTAACCGACACGGACCGACACACCTCCCAATGTACAGTAACCATCACGTCCCGAAATACCTCCCACCGACAGTAACCATCACGGCCCGACATAGCTCCCAATGTACAGTAACCATCACGGCCGTACATACCTCCCAATGTGCCGTAAATATCACAGCCCGACATTCCTCCCACTGTACAGTAACCATCATGGCCCGTCATACCTCCCACTGCACAGTAACTATCACGGCCTGACATGCCTCCCACTGCACCGTAACCATCACGGCCCGACCTACCCCCCACTG
The DNA here is from genome assembly GCF_047496795.1 of Chiloscyllium punctatum. NCBI lineage: Eukaryota > Metazoa > Chordata > Chondrichthyes > Orectolobiformes > Hemiscylliidae > Chiloscyllium > Chiloscyllium punctatum. The sequence continues at coordinate 249,634 of NW_027309916.1, read as the reverse complement.
TACAGTAACTATCACAACCTGACATACCTCCCACTGTACCGTAACCATCATGGCCTTACATACCTCCCAATTAACAGTAACCGTCACTTCCCGACATGCCTCCAAGTGTACAGTAACTGTCACGGTCCGACATACCTCCCACTGTACAGTAACCATCACGCACCAAAATACCACAAACTGTACAGTAACCATCACGGGCGAACATACCTCCCACTGTACCGTAAACATCATGGTCCAACATACCTCCCACTGTTCAGTAACCATCAAGAGCTCAGTTCTTAGCACTGCTTCCTCACAGCGCCAAGGTCCTCGGTTCACTTCCGGCCTTGGGTGTCTCTGTGGATTTTGAACATTCCCCCCGTGTCTGCGTGCGTTTCCCCCAGGTGCTCCAGTTTTCTCTCATAGTCTAAAGATGTGCAGGTCAGCTGAATTGGCCATACTACATTGTCCACAGTGTTAGATGCATTAGTCAGTGTTAAATGTAGGGCAGGCAAATGGATCTGGTTGGGTTGCTCTTCTGAGGATTGATGTGGATTGGTTGGACTGATGGGCCTGTTTCCATACTGTAGGGAATCTAATGTAACCTCCAAGGTTCAAATCAGGAATATGATGGAATAATCACTTGTCTGACTGTGGGCAACTCCAACAGTACTCTTGTATGGACTTACTAGCAACAGGCAACACAGTTGTGTGGGGAATGCCCTTTCTCACAAACTTGATGGATTATTTTGACGAAGTGACAAAATTGATTGATGAGGAAATGGGGCTCGATGTTGTCCGTTTGGACCTTAGCAATGCCTTGGATATGGTTCTTATGGCAGCCTCATATAGAAGGTGAAGTGAAATGGGATCAGTGGTCAGTTAGTAAGATGGATAGAGAACTGCTTGGTCATAGAAGACAAAGTCGTGGCGGAACAGTGTTTATGTGACTTGAGATGTGTAAGTAGATCGGCGGAGTTGCAAATTATGAGGATGATTGCCAGAAAATAGAGCAGGATATAGGTCAGCTGCAGACTTGGACAGAGAAAGCACAGATGTAACTTTATCTGGGCTGCTGCGACATGATGGGTTTTAGAAGGTCTAATGCAGAAGAGAAGTATAAATTGAATGGAAAAATTCCTGGCCGCATCAACATCCGAAGGGATCTAGATGTACAGCTCGTCAGCTCCCTGAAAGTGGTAACACAGGTGGATAGGGTGATCAAGAAGACTGATGGCAAACTTGGAGACATGCATCGGAGCATGCAGTATGAAACTTAGCAGGTCATATTGCAGTTGTCGAGAAACTTAGTTCGGGCACATTTGGAATATTGTGTACAGTACTGGTTACCACACCAGCAGAACGATGTGGAAGTGTTGGAGAGGGTATAGAAAGGTTTTACCAGGATGTTGTCTGGTCTGGAGGGTATTAGCCAGAAGAAGATATTGAACAAACATTGTTTGTATGCAGCTGGGCATCATTGGCTATGGGGCTACCTGATAGATATTTAGAAAATTCTCAAAGGCATAGACAGAAGGACAGTTACGTTTTAGGTAAAAGGGAGAACGTTCAGGAGATGTGATTGGTAAGGTTTATTTTGCTGTTCCAGGCAGAATGTGAAAGTGCATGGAATGCACTGATAGAGGGGAAGAAGCCAATGTAGCAAGGTTTAAGAGTAATGTTGGCACAAGTATTCGTAAGTAGGGAATAGAATGACATAGACTTTATTGGAACAAATACTTTTAATTTAACTTTAGAATGGCATCATGTGTCAGTGCGGGCTTTCTGGGACGAAGGCCTGTTCCTGTGCTAGACAGTTCTTTAAAACAAGATTTAAGTGCAGGAGTGGCAAGATGTTGACTGAATGATGACTGAGGATCAACAACCACATACAGTGGATCTCTTAACAACGTGCAGCTTCATACCCTCCCACCCACAGCAGGGAAACTCAATATGGAGAATTGGATGTGAAAGTCCGAGCTGGTACTGTGTGCAGTTCTGGTCGCCTCATTTTAGGAAAGATGTGGAAGCTTTGGAGAGGGTGCAGAGAAGATTTACCAGGATGTTGCCTGGAATGGAGAGTAGGTCGTACGAGGATAGGTTGAGAGTTCTCGGCCTTTTCTCGTTGGAACGGCGAAGGATGAGGGGTGACTTGATAGAGGTTTATAAGATGATCAGAGGAATAGATAGAGTAGACAGTCAGAAACATTTTCCCCGGGTACAACAGAGTGTTACAAGGGGACATAAATTTAAGGTGAAGGGTGGAAGGTATAGGGGAGATGTCAGGAGTGGGTTCTTTACCCAGAGAGTGGTGGGGGCACGGAATGCGCTGCCCGTGGGAGTGGTAGAGTCAGATTCATTGGCGACCTTTAAGCGGCATTTGGATAGGTACATGGATGGGTGCTTAATCTAGGATAGAAGTTCGGCACAACATCGTGGGCCGAAGGGCCTGTTCTGTGCTGTATTGTTCTATGTTCTATGTTCTATGTTCTATGGTAACTGGTGACTTCATCTCACCCTTCGCTCCGACGGCCTTCTATCTTGGACACCAACATCTCGGGAGACACTGCATAGACAGAAGCTGCATGTAGCCCACACCACCAATACTGGCATCTGTCACATGTTAGCCTCACCATGCCATCCCAGCACATCTCTGACACAATGACAGTAGGCTTCTGTATTTCAATGCTGCAGCTCAGGGTGCACTGACAACTCTCATTGCAATGCTGCTGCAATGATACTGTGCTCAGGGACAAACACCCAGCTCATGGACCGTCCCTCTGCGCTGCTCACTCCGTGTTTGTACGCACTCAATGCTGCTGCAAGGACACACGGCTCCGGGACACACACCCAGCTCATGGACCGTCGCTCTGGGCTGCTCACTCCGTGTTTGTACACACTCAATGCTGCTGCAAGGACACTTTGATCAGGGACACACACCCAGCTCATGGACCGTCCCTCTGGGCTGCTCACTCCGTGTTGTACACACTCAATGCTGCTGCAAGGACACTGTGCTCAGGGACACACACCCAGCTCATGGACCGTCCCTCTGCGCTGCTCATTCGATGGTTGTACGCACTCACTTTGAGATGACTTGAATACTCACAGAACTATTGCCTTGCCTTCCCCTGCCCTCAGCAGTGTATCCCCTTAGCCAGAGCTAACATGTTCACCCGCCTGCTGTATTGTCTTGGTGTTTAGCACAGAGACAAACCAGGAAGCTTGATATCATTGTCACAGTCAGTCACGGTGCCCAGCAGTGAGTCAATAGGTGTCTCAGATCCCAGTCTGACAGCTTGGATATGGCCAGTAAGCCTGTCATGGTTGATAGAGTCAGGATCCTTCCCCTGTGATGGGAAGAGGAGATGAATGTTGGGGAGCCCCCCATCCCTCTTGTCTCTTTCTGCTCTCGTGTGGGGTGGTTCCTTCCAAAATCTGACAATTACCAACCGGTATTAAGGGAGGTGGAATTGTTTGTAACAGCTGGGACAGACCGAGAGAAGGTGCTGCATTCAGTGACAGTGGGACAGCATGAGCCTTTGTGGGAGGTGGGTGCAGTGACAGAGATACAGTGAGGGCGAGATCACAAAGTGCACAGTGTCATGGTGGCGTGGAGCAGGTCACTGACCTCCTTCCGACAGTGCTTGGCATTCAGCAAGAAGGCTGACACCTCACTGACACAGGGGTCAACTTCCAACCAACCTGGCAGGGTGTCGTGTCATGGCCTCCGCTGCCAGTCCTGGAGGAAGATAATGTCCCTTTCGTGCACCATGCCATCCACCAGAACCTCAGCGGCTTGGTCTCAAAGTGAAACCCCAGTATTAGCCCCTCTGCCATGTCCAGGCCAGTTTCGGATTGACAATCAAAGAGTATAATTACTTTTAAAGATGGCCCCTGTAACAGGGAGGCAGGTACATTCTGGGATATCCAGGCAGTGGACAGTTGTTATGACAAAGGGAAAAAATCATCTGCTTAGCGCCAGATGAGAGGATGATCATGTGGGCAGGGAAGGGAGTTAATGGGGCAGATTGGAGATGGTATCATGAGAAAATGCACTTCACCTTGTGGAGAGAAACCCTCCATGAAACCCGACTAAAATGAGACTTGACCAGATCCTTAGATGGCTAAGGCGTCTGACTGTCTGAACTAAAATAGGGATGCAGTGAGAAATATTGAGAACAACAAACTTGGAGCGGAGAATTTTACAGGAGATTCAAATCCTTAAAATAGGGGTAGTACAATGCTCCAGACTGTTAAAAGGACCCAGGGAAAATACCCTCCCTTATAGTTAGCCACATTATCCAATCCTCACTGGATGCAGGGATGGTGCCGGAGGCCTGGAGAACGGCTAACACCGCAGCTTTGTTTAATGTGGAGCAAGGGACTGACTGAATAGGTCGCGGCTGGAATTCTGAGACAGTGGATAAACGGTCACTGAGGAAGTCCCAGGGACTCTAGGACGGTCGTTCTGGATTTGTTCAAGCAAGATCGTGTGTAATTAATCTGACTGTCTCGGTTTGAGGCACTAGCCTGTAACAGCATGTGACTTACTTGGATTTAACGAGGGTTCGCATGGCAGGCTGTTAAAAAACAGAAACTATAGGATCCAGGTGAATGGAGCAAACAACCCCGAGAAGTGCAAGGCAATGCATTTGGGGACATCAACAATAGAGAGGAATACACAATAAATGAGAGTATAGACAGTGTGGGCAGAAGGAAGCTGGAAACATTAATAATCTTGTTAATATAGCAAATAGCATTATTTCCACTATCAGACAAAATACGGGACTTCAAAGCAGGAAACTTACGCAGGAACTGTATAAATAATGAGTTGAGTCACAGCTTGGGGACTATGTGCAGTTCTGGTCACCCCATCACATGGAAGAATGGAATTGGACAGGAGAGGGTACAGAGGAGATTCGTTATCCTGTGACAGTGAAAGTGTAGTTATGAGGAAAACTTGGAACGGAGGATAATAAGAGTAGATTTGATTGGGATGCACATATTGTCAGGATCTTGGGTAGAAAGGAGAGAACACCTTGTTCCTGTTGGGAGCTCAGTTACCAGTGGCGAATATTAAATGTAATTGGTTGAAATATTAGAGAAGTGGTGAGGAAGGTTGTCATTTCACCCAGAATAGGGTAGGGATCTGGGTGTCACACATAGAAGCGGAGTAGAGGCAGAAGCTCTCAAACCATTTTAATAACGTGCCTGGATCTGCACTTGAAGTCCTACACTGTCCGGGGAGACAGAACTAGTGCTTTAAAAAACAACGTCACATCTGACCAATTCAGAGAGTGGACAGAATCATCTCCTCTCAACTGTGCTATTTTCTGAAGTTTTCAAAAGTTACCAATATCTGATAGGATCATTACACAGGGATGAGGGGTGAGGGCAGGGAGGAGCAGTGTCTCAAGTGGTTAGCATCACGATAATGCTGATCCAATCCTTTATACTCAATGCTACTTCACCGTGTTGGCTTTTTCTGTCCTTCCTACATAAATGAGGAAAACCTTTGATTATTCAATTCTCAGTCGTGATCACACTGCAACCCCATTTCCATAATCCCAGCTCAATCTGACCTGGTTCATTCTATTTAAAGCTACAATTACAGGAACAATGACACCTTCTTCAATTTCCTGGGTCCCCTGTGCCTATTGATCCTCCTTCCTTTTCCCTCCCCTCCTGCACAGTCAGGCTGCTTGTGGTGCCACAGACATGGCTCCGACTGCCCTCCCCTGAGCAGCCCGCACCTTCATCAGCTTCCAAACCAGGAAACTAAATTGGAAGGGGGATATCAGAATATTCTTCCATTCCCTGAATGTTTCTCTTCGATTGTCTAGTCCCCTATTCACTTTCTTCTTCTCGGTTGTCATGTCTGCAGGGTAATCTGCTGTGTGCGTGTGCTATCCACCTAACTCTCAGCATCACAGATGTCCCACAGAGTCTCTCGTCACTATCTGAGCTCCAAGACCCAGTGTTCATCTCGGACACGAGCAGGGGCGATGGCTTCCCAACGTAACAGAACATTCTTTCCATCTGAGAAACACGTCTTGTTATGTCTTAAAATGCAACTTATTTAATTGTTTAGAATTAAGTTAACATCAGCGAAAAAGAAATGGTTCACTCCCTTATTCAACTGTGGCTTACTGCGGGTAATGTATATATTGGCTCAGAATTTCACTTTTCCCTCTTATTATGAGTTCAACCAATATTTCATAAGTTGAAAAAAACAATTTGCTAACTTCTATCAATTTACAGACAGTCGCTAATAACGATGTATTATCTGCCAATGAATTTACAGCCTTTTCTGTGACGGCTCTTGTACTTCTTCCAAACTCAGTGCAGGCAGGTCCCAGCAGCAGAAAGTTATCTCTGTGACTCCCAGGTACATGTAATCCTCCAGCTCCCACTACACTCTGCTCCCTCACACGGTCATTGTCTACATAACTCTTCCCAGGGACGTGTAATCCTCCAGCTCCCACTTCACTCTGCTCCCTCACTGGGTCACCGTCTCTGTGACTCCCAGGCACGACTAGGCCTCGATCCTCAGTGCTGATTTATATCCTCCCACTTTGCTGCCTCTGTAACTCCCAGTTATGTTAGCCTCATGCTCCTGCTCCAAGTTGCTCCGTCACATGGACACTCTCTCTGTGACTCGGTGCTGATTTCGAGGCTCCTGCTCTGCTGCTTCTCCAACTCCAAGTCCTTGTCGGCCTCGATCATTGCTACTGATTAATATTCTCCCGCTCTATGCTGCTTTCTCTCAGATTCTCTCCCTTTGTGACTCCTAGGTGATGGTGGGCCTCAAGCCTCAGCTAAGATTTATAACATCCCTTTCCGCACTGCTCTCTTACAGGATCGCTGTTGTGCCTGGAAGACAGTGGGGAAGAGGAGGATTAGACAGAGCAGAGGGTGTTACAGTGATTGAACGAGCTATATGGAATGGAACAGGTTATCTGGGGAGCTAGGTAGACCTGCAGTGTCTAAAGCAGGTTATTGGAAGATACAGTGAGAGTTGCACCCACTGAAGAAGGCGAAGGACATAGAGAGATAGTAGATTGTTTATGACGGAGCTATGCAGAGCCAAAAGTTCTTTTTCTGTGCTGCTTACAGAGATGTGTAAACTTCAACAAATACAAATTGAGAGCCAGCAAGTGCTGTATGGCAGTGGAGACCGTTGGATGTTACAGAGTGAAAAGACTTGCAGTAACTGGGGGGAATATAAACGTTTGGAGCACTGGTGGTGTTCAAGAACCTTCAGGACATGAGGAGGTGCAGAAAATGGGAGCGTTCCAAATATTGAGATTGTAGGAACTGGAAGCCCCGAGATGGATAAGGAGGATGAAAAGTGCCAATTTAGCACACGCAACCATTGTAATTATAGATTACAGTTGTCATTGATTACAGTTATATGGAGAGTTCCAGAAACTGAAGGGGTTACAAATTTACAAAGGGAGAGAATTTAGGTGATCAGAAATTTAAACAAGAATAAAGAAATTTTAGAGATCTCTAACACAGATGGGGATGGAGGAGGTAAGATATTGTGAGGAACTATAAGAGTTATAAGTCGGGGACGATGTCAGATATAAAAGGCAGAGCTGCATTGTCTGTGTGCAGTTCGAGACATGAGGGGTGTTGTAACGCCTGCTGGAGGCTACACGGATAACAACAGTTCCAACGGCTGGTGCAGGGGCTCAGGAAGGCAACTCACCACCACCTTCTCAGGGATAACTCAAAATCAATAATAAATGCTGGCCCAGCCAACAAAGCTCATGTTCACCAATGAAAGAAGCAATAAAAGATCTACAAGTAACTCTGATGTCACTCAGGCAGGCCCTTTCAACAGCACTTCATAAACCCGGAACCACTCTACCCTGGAAGGATAGGAGCTCCAGGTGCAGGGGAACACCAGCATTTCCAAGGTTCCCTCCAAGCCACGCTCCATCCTCCCAGCACTGTGTCTGTCCCTACACCCAAAGGACTGCAATGGGTCAGGAAGGCAGCTCCCCACCACCTTCTCCAGGGAATTACAGATGGGCAGGTACTGGTGAAACTCTGCTGTTTACAGCCAGACAGAAAAATAAATCCAGCAGTAGGTGTGAAATGAAATTTCCGTTTCAGAAAAACATGCTGAGCATGGATAGAGTATTTGTCTGATTGGCACAAGACAGAGAGTATGAAGAAAGGGGTATTTTTCACGATGGGAACTGGTGATGAGGGTAGCTTCACAGGGGTCAGTGTTGGGACTACACGCTACACATTATTCATTCAGAGTCTGGACAAAGGATGTGAACGGACACGAGAAATAGGTTTCCAAAAAAGATGCCAGGAATGAAATTCGGGTCATATGAGGAGCAGGTGAAGTCTCTGGGTCTGCACTTGATGAAATTTCAAAGGGGTCGGCAGACGCTCATTCAGACTGACAGAACACTGAGGGGTCTGGATGGAGTGCACGGTGGGAAGATGTTTCCACGAGTGGAGAGACTAGGGGCCAAGGGCACAACTTCAGAGTGAAGGGACCACCCTTTCGAACAGAGAAGTGGAGGAATGTATTCAGCCAGAGGGTGATGGATCCGTGGAACTCTCTGCCTCATGGGGCTGTGGATGCTAAGTGATTCAGTGAACCTAACTCCGAGATAGCTAGGTTCTTGATGAGTAGCGAGATCAAGGGTTACAGGGAGTAAGTGAGAGAATGATGCTGAGAAACAATTCAGCCATAATCTAACAGTGGAATAGACCCGATGGACAGAATGGCCTCACTCTGCTCCTGTACATGATGGTCTTATGGACTGGGCCTGGTCCATATGTCTCGAACTGTGCAGTTATAATTTCTGGCATATCGTTTACCATACATTACAGCACTTTTCGGATTACTGCTGTCACCTCTTGGTTTCAGATCAACAGCAGAAAGCTACATCATTGAGTAACGTGGGAATCATTGTGTATAAATCTCAGAAAGGTCGCATACAGGGTCAGCAGGACATTGAGAATGAAAATGGAATGCTTACATTGATTTCAAAGGGATTGGAGAATAAAAATGGGGAAGGCTTGTAACAACTATAGAAGACTCCAAACACCTCAAACTGGGAATACTGTGAACAGGTTTGGTCCCCTATCTGGCGGGAAAATGTCCTTGCATTGGAGGCAGAACTGAGAAGGTTCACCAGGCTGATCTTCCAAATGGAGGGATAATGATGATAAGAGGTGGAGAAGGTTGAACTTGCAGTCGTTAAATTTTAGAAAATGAGGCAAATTTATTGATACAATGAAGAATATTGTGTTCTTACAGATTCGGTACTGAGACATTGTTTCCCTGAGCAAAGGATCTGTAACCGGAGATCAAGGGGAATACAGACATCAGAGAAACTAACTGGGAAAGGCTGGGTTGTAGAGACTGGACGATGTTCGGGTGGTTTGAGATCACTGTTGGTGGTTAGAGATCAGATAGGTTGTTGGGCTGAAAGATACCAAGGAAAGATACAGGGTTATCAGTCCTGAAGGAGTTACAGAGATCAGGAGGAATATAGGGACTAGAGATTCACCAGATAGGGGTGGTCGTTGGAACTTCAGGAGATATTGAGAGGGGGACGGTTGTCGGGACTGGAGATTACACAGATATTGGTGGTAGTTGGAGCTACAGAAGTATTTAGAGCAAGGAAGGGTTGTAGGTATTTGGAGCTACAGGTGCTTATTGAGAAAGGGAGCATTGGAGGAACTAGAGATTACACAGATTGGGGTGGTCGTTGGAGTTGCAGGAGTTTATCGAGAAAGGGACGATTGTTGATGCTGGGAATTACACTGACATGTACAATAGGTGGAGCTGCCGGAGTGAGTGAGATAGGGAGGGTTGAAGGGTCTGGATCAGTTAACACAGCCAGGGAGAAGTTTAGGGATTGGAGGAGCCAGAGACACTGAGGAGGGTAGGGCTGCTGGAGTTCAGAGGGTTAGTGAGGGCTGTGAAGATAGGTTTGCAGCATTCCCATCAGTTACACAGAGATGTGTAGTGCTGTTCAGGAGGAGTTTACAGAAATCTACAGGGTTGCAGATACTGGAAGATATTACAAAGACAGTGAGCTGTAGTATTTGAGGAGGTTACAGTTACAGTGACAGGATGCGTGGAGGAGTTGGAGGCTGCTACAGATGTTAAACATCCTGCAAGGGATCAATAACCTTATATCGATCAGGGGGATTGGAAGCTCTGGAGATAAAGAATGAGAATTGCAGTGACTGAAGAATATCACAGAGATGGGGAGTTGGTTCCACAGATCGGGGCGTTGCATGGACCTGAGAGGGTTCGGCAGATCGGGAGACTGTAGGATGTTCACATTTTAAGAGTGTTCCAGGATTGGAAAAGATTACACAGTTAAGGACGGATGTTGGAGCTGTGGGAGTTCACAGAGACTCGGAGGGTTGAAGGGTTTAGAGCTGTTTATGGATAGTGGGCTATATTTAGGGACAGTAATATGAACGCAGAGGGAGAGATTAGATTAGATTAGGTTCCCTACAGCATGGGAACAGGTACTTCGGCCCAACAAGTTCACACCAACTCTCCAAAGAGTAACTCACTCAGACCCACTTCTCTCCGACAATGCACCTAACATTATTTGCAACTTAGAATGGCCAATCCGCCTAACCTACACATCTTTGGACTGTGGGAGGAAACGAGATCACCCGGAGGAAACCCACACAGACACAGGGAGGCTATGCAAACTCCACACAGACAGACACCAAACGCTGGAATCGAAGTTGTGTCCCCGGCGCTGTGAGGCACCATTGCTCAACACTGAGCTACCATGCTGCCCAAATTGAAGAATTATACAAGAGAGAGTGTTTGAGGTGCTGGGAGGGCTGTATGGAGCAAACAGAGATGTGGAGTGCTGTTGTGGCTTGAAAAGGGTCTGAAAAGGGTGTTTATGTCGAAATGAAGGTTGGTAGGGATGGGAGAAGGTTACTGAGGTCGTGTGGTGCTATAGGCCAGGAGGCAGGAGTGTCATAAGGCCTGCAGAAGGTTACAGTGATATCATGTTCTCCTGGGGATTGAGGAAGTTACACAGGTGGGACTTTGGTCCAGGCTGGAGGATTTTACAGAGACGGGGGCACTGTAAGTATTGTGCAAGACTACAGAAATAGGAATTACTGTACTGAATGCAGGATGAGATTATTGAGATTGGGCATGTTCCCGAAACTGGAGCAATTTACACCTCGGGAGTGTCGTCAAAATTGCAGTAGGTTTGAAATATACAGATGGAATATGGGAAGGGTGGAGGTTATAGAAACAGGAAATTTTCGGGAATCACAAGCATTCAAGACTCTGGTACAAATGAGTTGGATCGAAAGGCATGTTTCCTTCCTGTATGTCTGTATCACACGACAAGAGACAGTGAGAGGGGGCAATATAGAACTGAAAGATCGCAGGTTTCAATGCCATCTCATTGAGGGAGGCTTGCTTTCCCCTCTGTTGTAGTGATCCTTACGAAGACAGCACATGCCTGGATTGATAACTGTCAACTTCCTATATTGACGCAGGAAGGTTCAGCACAGCAGAGATGAAAGTTAACAAGAGGGTGGGGATTGAGCCTGGAACCATCATGCCCTGTGTTCGTGCTTCAACATTGTATCTATGTAATGTCTTCTAGACCAAAGTTCGATCCCGTAAATACATACTGCTCTGTTCACTGTGACTGATCTTACCGATCTGCAGGATTTACTGAAGGCTTCAGATCTCTCTCCATCTCTCTCTGGCTGACCAACTGTCTTCAGTGTGGTGATGAACGAAAGAGGAATTGGGAATTCTGCTGAGTCAGTAGCATCCTCAGTACCTACAGGAGACAGAGAAATGAGCAGAATGGGAAAATATACTGGTACAGTGAGGGTTACACGTGCAGCATGACACTGAGTCCCACAGAGACCTGGAAAATCCCAGACTCCATCCCTGGCCTGTGCTGCCCGTCTCTCTGGAGTGGAGAATTCTGTTGCCTCAGGATCCGGAGTCGCTGCAAAAGGTGCTGTCAGCGGCATCAATTAAACCCACATGGTAACAGATACCACATGAAGAGATACTGAGTGATATCACCAGAGTGCAGGAAGGTATCAGGATCAAACCACAGTCAGGAAGAAGGGGGTTTGATTCATGGTGAACTGGGGGCAGTACTTAGGGATAGGGGAGCAATCAGTGGGCCAGGCAATGGCTTCGTGTTACTCTCACTCGACACTCATCCAGAATTTAAAGCCAGTAGCAGGGATACCCATCTAACTTACTTAATACCATTTAAGTAAGGAAATCTGTTATGGGCTGCCGGTCTGGCCAACTTATGAATCCAGACCCAGAGCAAGGAGGTTGACTCTCAACTGCCCTGTGAAATGATCTGGCAAGCCACTCAGCTCAAGGGCAGCTCGGGGGTGGCCATGAAATGCTGGCCAGCTAGAGACAGCAACATCCCACGAGTGAATTAAAAACAACACTACTGGGAACAGTGTCTTAGCCAATAATATCGGTAAGTTTATGGGCAGGGCTTTAAACTGACAGAGAGGATGCAGGGGCCCGGTTCAGGTGAAAGGAGCTTTCCAAATCCAAAGAGAAAAGGTGACATATCAGAACAGCATGGGAATGTGACTGAAGACAAGCAGAAAAGTACAGGTAGGGACAGTGAATTCTGACAGGAAATTCTGGGAAAAAAGTCAATTGCAATTTTGTTTTGGAAATGTCAAAGTATCGGCGAGATCTGCTCACCAGAAAGATGTGGTTACAGGAGAAAATGTGCTGTACTGTCTGTGTTCTAAACAGGGACGGTGACAATGGCAGGAAGAGGTTTCACGAGGCTGGAGAGGATGGGACCTGAATGAAGAGACACAATTCATTTGCTCGGAGTGCCAGAGGTAACAGAAACATCAATGGCCTGAACTGAAGCAGACGACCCAGACTGGGAGAGTTGTGGAGATTGGAGGTGGTTTCACAGGGACGGAGGACCATAGAGCCATAGGAGGTTACACAAATGTGGAGAGTTGTATGGCCTGCAGGAGTGCATGGATATGGAGAGGTTGGGAGGAATGAGCTCGTTGACAGGGATAAGAACGTTGATTGGATGGAGCGGTTTACACCGTCAGGAATGTTTTAGGCAAATCGAGCAGATTACAGCGATAAAGTGGGGTGTATTGGCAGGAGGAAGAAACAGAGATATGGAGGGTAGTCATGGCTGAAGATGTTTATAGATACAGGAAGGTTTAGGCTCTGCAGATTATTTAGATATGGAGGGTGTGGAGTCTGACAGATTTTCCAGAATGGCAGTAATTTTGGTTGGAATCAGGATTCCTGAAGAAGGGCTTATTCCCGAAACGTCGATACTCCTGCTTCATTGTTGCTGCCTGATCTGCTGCGTTTTTCCAGCAACACATTTTTAAGCTAAAGATCAAAATCACACAACACCAGCCTACAGGTCCAATAGGTCTAGTTAGAGGCACTAGCTTTCGAAGTGCTGCTTCTTCATCAGGTGGTTGTGGAGCACAGTCATAAGACACAGAATTTATAGCAACATGTTGGCAGTGTCATGGAATGAAATATTAAACAAGTTTTGATTAAGTCTTTCATCTTTTAGAATGATCACCAGCGCTTCCAAATCTTGTGCTTCCAAACACAGAGGGACCTCGACTATCCAAATATCAATTATCTGAATATCGGATTATCCAAAGGAGATCTTGATGTCCCGATAGAAACAGTACATTAAAGAGTTGTTTCAAGCCTGATTGTGTTTTTGTTTTGTTCACACTTATTAAAACTGGTTTCGGCTCACTGAAACGCTGCCGAAAACAGTCCTGGACATCGAGCCCAGGTCCCATCTCCAAATGACTGACCTCCCACCCTCTTTGGCTCTCCCCACACTTAGCGCCTGGAGTTCTACAAAGGGGTAAATCCTAAATCCCCCTTATTCAGATAGTCTCTCAAACATTGTCCTGTACAGGGCAAACGTGGAACTTTTCAAAATGTTGAAGGAAAAGTTGTGTGCGTGGCTATGTGTGCGTGCGCTATTTGGTGACTTAACCACCAAAGGCAGCAGCTGTCTTACTGTTGGTGTCCATTCCGGCTGCCCAGGAGGGGGAGGAGATGATGGGGGCAGGGCCGCACAGGGGGCCGGGCAACTGGGGGTATGGGCGGGAATGGTGGGTGGGGCGGATGTAATGCTGGACGGGTTTGGGACCAGGTGAGGGGCCATGTTGGAGGCGGGGTGGGCAGTGCTTGACAGGTTTGGGGGCAGGCTGAGGGCGATGTTGGATAGGTTTGCAGGCGGGCGGGGTGCTCTGTTGGAGGTCGGCAGAGGGTGATGTTGCATGGTTTTGAGGGTGTGTCGGGTGCTCTGTTGGAGGCGGGCGGAGGTTGATGTTGGATGGGTTTGGGGCAGGTGCTCTGTTGGAGGGGGGTGGAGGGTGATGTTGGATAGGTTTGGGCTGGGCGGGGTGCGCTGTTGGAGGTGGGTGGAGGGTGATGTTGGATAGGTTTGGGCTGGGCGGGGTGTGATGTTGGAGGTGGGTGGAGGGTGATGTTGGATAGGTTTGGGCTGGGCGGGGTGTGCTGTTGGAGGTGGGTGGAGGGTGATGTTGGATGGGTTTGGGCTGTGCGGGGCGCGCTGTTGGAGGCGGGTGGAGGGTGATATAGGATGCGTTTGGGGCAGGTGCTCTGTTGGAGGCGGGTGGAGGGTGATGTTGTATGGTTTTGAGGGTGTGTGGGGTGCTCTGTTGGAGGCGGGCGGAGGTTGATGTTGGATGGGTTTGGGGCAGGTGCTCTGTTGGAGGAGGGTGGAGGGTGATGTTGGATGGGTTTGGGGGTGGGCGGGGTGATCTGTTGGAGCCGGGTGGAGGGTGATATTGGATGGGTTTGGGGGTGGGCGGGGTGCTCTGTTGGAGGCGGGTGGAGGGTGATGTTGGATGGGTTTGGGGCGGGCGGGGTGCTCTGTTGAGGGCGGGAGGCGGTGATGTTGGATGGGTTTGGGCGCGGGCGGGGTGATCTGTTGGAGGTGGGCAGAGGGTGATGATGGATGGGTTTGGGGCGGGCGGGGTGCTCTGTTGAGGGCGGGAGGGGGTGATGTTGGATGGGTTTGGGGGCGGGCGGGGTGATCTGTTGGAGGCGGGAGGAGGGTGATGTTTAATGGGTTTGGGGGCAGGGGCGGGTGGCGAGTGGCGTTGGATGGTTTTGGTGGCGGGGCAGGCGTGGGGCGGTATTTGAATGGTTTGGAGGCGAGCAGCGGGGTGTTTTTGGGGGGTAGCAGGACGTGAGGGCTCAGCATGGTTTGCTGCTGCCTAGTCACCTCAACGGGGACTAGACATTACTGAAAACTACGAGCACCAGAGGAAAGGCATTGAATCGATTAATTGAATCAACAATTATCCGAATGAACTATTGCCCGCCGACCTAGTTCAGATAATGGAGGTTCCTGTGTAAAACAGCTGGATGATAACCTGGTGTTGTGTGATTTTTACCTTCACCCAATCAACCCCTGCTCGATCCTGCCGAAAGGCCCCAAAATTGACCTTGTTCCAGTTTAAGAGCTTAATCTGTGGACCTGTCTGATCTTTTTCCATAACTATGTTAAAATGAAGACAGTTGTGGTCACTGGACCCAAAGTGCTTTCTGATTGACGCTTCAGTCACTTGGCTGACCTTTTCTGAGGGGAGGTCTCGTGTTGCATCCGTCTGAGTAGCGTACATCCTGATTTAGGAAACTTTCTTAGACATATTTGGCACATTCCACCCCGTATGGTCCTTTTACACTCTGGGTGACCAGTCAATCCATGGGAAGCTAAAATCTCCATCCAATACTACTCTATTATTTTTATAGGTACCTGCAATCTCACTACACATTTTCTCCTCTTGTACCCGCTGGCTATTTGGGGGTCCAGAACACCATCCCAGCAGACTGACCATCCCCTTCTTGTTTCTAACTTTTAAAAATATGGCCTCATTTGATGACTGATTAACAATATTGTCTTTAAGCACTGTTTTTATATCCTCCCTAATCAAACGGACAACTCCCCCTCCTCACTTACTTGTCCTTCTGTATCCTGGAACACTGTTCTGAAACTCCTGACCATCCCTCAGCTATGTTTCTGTTATGGCTGTAACATCTTAGTCCCCAGAGCTATTCCATGGTCTCAACTTGTCTGCCTGACCAGTCAGGCCTCGTGCGTTGAAATTAATGCCCTTTAAACCAGAGGTCTTTACCCTCCCTATACTGTGCCCGGATATCCTGGATAGGAAACTTGCTCTTGATGGCTCGTGTATTTTCCCCTGACTAGTTGATGGCCCCTGTCTTATTCAGCGTCGCAACTCGCTGCCAAAGTAGTTTAAATCCTGCAGGGTAACACCCGGAAATCTCCTTCCAGGTATACTGGTGCTCCTCTGCTTCCAGTGCAAACCATCCCCTTGGTACAGGTCATCTCTACCCCAGAAGAGATCCCAATGACCTAAGATTTGAAAACCCTGCCCCCTACACCAGCTCCTCAGCCACACTTCCGTCCGGCCTATCTTTCTATTTCTATATTCACTGGCACGTGGCACTGGGAGTAACTTTGAGATCTTTCACCTCAATATCCTGTGTTTTTAACTTCTTACCTAACTCCCTGTACTCATTTCACTGGACCCCATCCCTTTGTGTACCTCTGTCATGTGGACCGATGTGCAGAATGACCTCTGGCTGTTCACCCTCCTTTCAGAATGTTCAGTTAAAGCTCAGAGACATTCTTCACCCTTGTATCTGACAGGCAGCACAGCATCCTGGGGTCTCTTCTGCAGCCACATAGTCTCATGTCTGTCCCCCTCACAACAGAGTCGCCTATCAGTATTGCAATCATTGGACAGGATCTGGCAAACAGAGACAGGGAGGAACTACCTGCAGTTGGGTCGATGTTAGTATTTTAAAGAGATGCTGTGAAAGCTCGGGGCCAGTGGGTTCCTTGAAGAATAGTAAAGGTAGCGAATACTGATCAAGCGATATCGTGAGTTTGATAAAGAAAATCTAGTTCAATAAAAGGTGAAGCCATTCACAAGTATAGAACATAGAACATAGAACAGTACAGCACAGAACAGGCCCTTCAGCCCACGATGTTGTGCCGACCACTGATCCTCATGTATGCACCCTCAAATTTCTGTGACCATATGCATGTCCAGGAGTCTCTTAAATGTCCACAATGACCTTGCTTCCACAACTGCTCAAGGCAACGCATTCCATGCTCTCTCAACTCTCTGTGTAAAGAACCCGCCTCTGACATCCCTTCTATATTTTCCTCCAACCAGCTTAAAACTATGACCCCTATTGTTAGTCACTTCTGCTCTGGGAAATAACCTGGATATCAACTCTATCTATGCCTCTCATTATCTAGTATACCTCAATTAGGTCCCCTCTCCTCCTTCTTTTCTCCAATGAAAAAAGTCCGAGCTCAGTCAAATTCTCTTCATAAGATAAGCCCTCCAGTTCAGGCAGCATCCTGGTAAACTTCCTCCGAACCCTCTCCAAAGCATTCACATCTTTCCTATAATAGGGCGACCAGAACTGGACGCAGTATTCCAAGTGCAGTCTAACCAAAGTTTTATAGAACTGCAACAAGATTCTCAAGACTCTTAAACTCAATACCTCTGTTAATAAAAGCCAAATCACCATATGCTTTGTTAACAACCCTGTCCACTTGGATGGCCATTTTAAGGGATCTATGTACATGCACACCAAGATCCCTCTGTTCCACCATACTGCCAAGAATCCTACCATTAATCCTGTACTCAGCTATCAAATTCGACCTTCTAAAATGCATCAGCTCGCATATATCCAGGTTGAACTCCATTTCCCACCTCTTAGCCCATCTCTGCATCCTGTTAATGTCCCGCTGTAGCCAATAAAAGCCCTCTATACTGTCAACGACACCTCCAACCTTTGAGTCATCGGCAAACCTGCTGACCCAAAATTCAATCCCCTCATCCAAGTCATTAATAAAAATTACAAACAGTAGAGGCCCAAGGACAGAGCCCTGTGGAACACCACGCACCACAGATTTCCAGGCAGAACATCTTCCTTCCACTACCACTCGCTGTCTCCTGTTGGCCAGCCAATTCTGTATCCAAGCAGCTAAATTCCCCTGAATCCCATTCCTCCTGACCTTCTGAATGAGCCTACCATGGGTATCCTTATCAAATGCCTTGCTGAAGTTCATATACACCACATCCACAGCTCGACCCTCATCAACTTTTCTAGTCACATCCTCAAAGAACTCGATAAACTTTGTGAGGCATGACCTGCCCCTCACAAAGCTGTGTTGATTGCATTTAATCAAGCCATGCTCTTCCAGATGGTCATAAATCCTATCCAACAGAATCCTTTCAAACACCTTGCAGACGACAGATGTGAGACTTACTGGTCTGTAATTGCCGGGGATTTCCCTACTTCCTTTCTTGAAGAGAGGAATTACATTTGCCTCTCTCCAGTCCTCAGGTACGATCCCAGTGGAGAGCGAGGATGTAAAGATCTTCGCAAGTGGTGAAGCAATTGCACTTCTCGTTTCCCAAAGCAGCCGAGGACAAATCTGGTCCAGGCCTGGCAACTTGTCAATCTTAATTTTTGACAAAATTTTCAGCACATCAGCTTCCTCTATCTCTATCCATTCCAGCATGCACACATGCTCTTCAAGAGGGCAAGGGGATTGGAGAAAATGAGGGACAAACAATGGTCATGAAATGCATTTGTCAGATATAACTGAGGAAAAACCTCAAGGTATTTCATCACCATCGTTAGCATAAGAGGCTTCCCAGCGAAACAGCGAGGCCTGCTAGAAACCAAAGTGGCAAGCTGTGCATGGAGCCCGAGGAAGTAGGTGATATCTTCAATGTATACTTCCCATCTGTATTCACACAGACGAAAGGCATTATAGCCGGGAATTTCAGTTGGTATGGTGATGTTCTCGAACATGGTAAGATTAATAAGGCGGAGGTATTAAATGTTTTCACAGGCATAAAAAGGTGGAGAAATCCCCAGAGCACAAAGAAATGTATCCCAGGCTACTATGGGAGGTAAGGGAGGAGATTGCTGGAACCCTGGTGGATATATTTAATACTTTACTGGCCACAGGTGAAGTGCTGAATGACTGGAGGATCGCTAATGTGGTTCCTTTGTTCAAGAAGGGAAGCTGTGATAGGGCAGGTAATTACAGAGCAGATAGTCTGACAGCAGGGGGGAGGGAAAGTATTGGAAACAATTTTGAGGGACAGTTTGAATTCATAACTGGAAAGGCAGGGATTGATTAGGGCTCGTCAGCACGGATTTGATACAGGAAGTTCTTGTCTGATGAAATCAGTTCAGTTTTTTGAAATGGTGTCTGAAAATATTGATGAGGGCAGTGCAGATGATGTGGGTTCCATGGAGTTCATTAAGGCCTTTGACAAGGTCCCACGTGGAAGGCTGGTTCAAAAGGGAAGATCCCATGGAATCCAAGGCAAATTGGCAATTTGGATCCACAATTGGTGGAGGGCTGTTTTTGTGATTGAAAGTCTTTGCGCAGCGGGTGTACCACAGGGATCTGTGCAGGAACCATTGCTGTTCATTATGGACATTAATTATTCGGATATGAAAGCAGGACGTATCATTAGCAGGTTTGCAGATGACATGAAAGGTGAGGGTGTTGTTCACAGTGAGGGGGATGGTCTCAGGCTGCAGTCTGAAGGTTGAGAGTGGGACAGAATTTTAACAGAGTAATTTCAATTGATAAGCCAGGCAAGAGCACAGCAGGTAATGAGGGAAAACTGATGAATTCAGCTGCATTTACTTTGATGCAAAATGCCTGACAGATAAAACAGATAAAACAGATGAACAGACGGCATGGATGGGAACATGGGACTGGGAAATCATAGGAATTACAGAAACACCGCTGAGGGAGGGCCAGGGCTCGCAGATCATTGTTCCAGAGGACAGATTCAATAGGAAGGATAGATGGGGAGGCAAGAGAGGAGGTGGAGTGGAGAGTTTGATCAGTGAAAACATCACTGCATCACGGAGAGAGGATATTCCTTGGGATCACCCATTGAAGCTATGTTAGTGGAACTGAGCAATAAAAATGAATAATCAGTTTGATATGACTGTACTACAGGCCCGCAGTAGTCAGTGGGAAATTGAGCAGCAAATATGTGTGCGATCTCAGATACCTGTAAGAATGATAGGGTTGTAATGGTCGGGGATTTTAACTTTCCAAACCGTGACTGGGACTGCCAGAGTGTTCAGAGCTTGGATGGGAGGAATTTTATTTTTAGATTAGATTACTTACAGTGTGTAAACAGGCCCTTCGGCACAACAAGTCCAGACCGACACGACGAAGCGCACCCACCCAGACCCATTCCCCTACATTTATCCCTTCACCTAACATTGCGGACAATTTATCATGGCCAATTCACCTAACCTGCACATTTTTGGAGGGAAAGAATTGAACCAGGATCTCTGGCACTAAGAGGCATACTGTCTTAATCAGTATGTAACTGGTCCGACTGGAGAAAGGGATAAAACCTGACCTCCCCTTGGGAAACAAGGTAGTGAAAGGGGCTGACGTGTTTGTGGGGGAACACTTTTGCAAAGTCACCATAATTCTATTAGTTTGAAAATAACGATGGAAAAGGACAAGCATGGTCCATAAGTTAAAGGTCAAAACTGGCCCCTCCGCAATCTAGAAGGTATTAGACAAGACCATCCATAAGTTGATTCGTGGAGGCTATTTGCAGGTAAAGGGACATTGGGCAAGTGGGATTCTTTCAAAAGAGAGATAAATTAAGATTTCAGGGCCAGCATATTCCTGTTAGTGTGAAGGACAATGCTGACACAAGTGGGAAACACTGGATGACTGGGGATATTGAGGTTCTGGTCAAGACAAAAGGGGAACATGTCATATACAGCCATCTGGATTAAGTCAATCCCTTGAAGAATATTGTGGGTGTATTAATACTCTAAAGAGAGAAACCATGAGGACACAAAGGGGACCTGACAGAGCATTTGCAGAGAAGGTTCACGAAAACCCAGAAAATTCTACAAGTATATTAGCAACAGAAGATTAACTCTGGACAGAATGTGACTCCTGAAAGATTAACGAAGCCATCCATGTGTGAACCCACAGGAAATGGGTGAGTTGCGAAACAAACACTTCACGTCAGAACTTACTGTGGAAAAAAACGCTGGGGAAGCAGGGAAATAAACAGTGATGTTTCAAAAGAGTCCACATTGGAGAACAAGAGGTGTTGAAGGTTTTCAAACATATTAAAATTAGACAACTCCCTGGGAACTAATCAAGGATATCCCAGGATATTGGGGTAAGTTAGCGAAGAAACTTACTACGATATTTCTATCACTGACAACCACAGGCGATGAGCTGGGAGCCTGGAGGCTGCGTAATGTTGTGGCATTATTTAGGAAAGGCTGCGACTGAAAGCTAGGGACATAAACACCAATTAGCTTGATGTCAGTGGTGCCAATGTTGTTGGAAGCAATTCCACGGGACAGGAAATACATGCATTTAGAAAAGCAACGATTGATTAGGGATATTCAGCAGAGCTTTGTGCGTACAAAGGGGTGTCTCTCAAACTTGATAGAGTTTGTTGAAGAGGTGACCAAGAAGGTGGATGAAGGAAGAGCAGTAGACGTTGCCTATCCTGACTTCAGCAAGGCCTTTGACAGGGTTTAGCCTGGGGCACTGGTTAGTAAGGTTAGATCACATGGGATCAGGAAGAGCGAGACAAACGGACACAAAATGGGCTTGACAGTAGGAGACAGAGGGTGGTGGGAGAGTGTTGTTGTGTGGACTGGGGGCCTTTGACCAGCCATAAGGATCGTTGCAGGTTTCACCCATGTGCATTATTGACATAAACGAGAATATACGAATTATTGTTTGTAAGCTTGTGGATAGTAAAATACTTGTTATAGTTGTCAGTGAATACAGTTATCAAAGGTGATCTTAACCAACTAAGCCAGTGGGTCCAAGAAATGAAAGGTGGAGCTGAATTCAGGTGTTGGATTTTGTTAAGACAAACCAGGGAGGACATATACAATTAATGGCAGAGCCTCTGGGCAGGGTTGTCGAACAGAGAAGAGACTAAGGGATGCAGTTGCATTGTTCCTTGGAAGTGACATCACAGGTGGACAGGATGGGGAAAACGGATTTGGCACACTAGCCCTCAAGGGTCAGAGCATTGAGGACATGATTTGGTCCATCATGATGCGGCTGTATCAGATATTGCTGGGACTCCAGTTGGACGACTCTGTAGAATTCTGATCCTCCTGCTTTAGGAAGCATATTCTGAAACTGCAAATGGAGCAAAGATTCACGAAGATGTTACTGATACTGGAGGATTTGACAGAATCAGAGAGGCTGGATAAGCTGGAAAAAACATGGGGGAAATGAGGTAGATTTGGCAGATAAGGTGAAAGAGAATCCAAAGAGATTCTCCGGCACACAAGTACGAGGCTACTAGAGCGACAATAGAGCCCCTCAAAGATCAATAAGGGCATCCATGCCTGGAGCCACAGGAAATGGGTGCGGCCCGAAATGAATAATTCATGTCAGAAAGTATTGTGGAAAAGACTAGGAAACAAAAGGAAAGAAACAGCGATGTCTGGAAAAGAGTACCCATTACAGAAGAGGTGGTGCTGGAGGTCAAAGGTAGAGAAAGTCCTTGGTCCTGAACAAGTGTATCCCAGAACATTGTGGCAAAGTCGCAGTGGGGACCGTGGCAGAGATATTTGTATCATTATCCTTCTATTTCCATTGGTTGTAGGTGGCTGAGCGGTGACCTTATAAAGTTTTATAAATATATGAGGGGTATCCGTCGGGTGAATAGTGAAGGTCTCCACCCCACTCCATAACTAGAGGGCAAAAATATGAGGTGGGAGAGGAACTACTTAAAAGCGACCAGAGGTGAACATTTCCACACAGAAAATGGTGCACATATTGAATGAGCTGCCGCTGAAGTGGAAGAGAAAAGTACAATTACATCATGGAAAAGACATTTGTGCATCTACGTGGAGAGGAGAAGGTTTGACGGGATAGGAACCAAACGCAGGCAAATGCGAATCGATCAGGAACTGTGGTCAGCATCGACTAGTTGGATCGAAGGAACCGTTTCTGTTCTGCATGGTTCTTTCTCCACTGATTGGAGGCTGGAGACCACTGAGATCAGGCATGTCGTCGGCACTGAAGGAAGTTACAGCGATAGGGACCATAGTCTGTAGTGCAGTATGTTTCATATATGTGTAGGGACTATCAGGAAGTGAGGAGGTTACAGGGACAGGAACTGTTATAGGAGTTAAAAATTATTGACGACAATGTTCCAAGAGACATGGTATATGTACAGTATTGGAGGGGGGACACAGAACAGAAAAATCCCAGGCAGCATTCCCACACACTCATGGGAAGCCTGCTTTCCCCTCTGTTATACTGACGTTCACTAAGATATCACAAGCTTGGATTGATAACTGTGACACGCCTGATACTGTCTCAGTACAACAAAACTGACAGTAGGGGTGGTGATTGACCTGGGGTGTGTCTGTACTGTGCTCTCCCTCCAGCACTGTATCTGTGTCATGTCTTGTTAGCCGATGTTTGGAGCCCTCTCATTGCTCTCTGCTCTGTGCACTGTAAGTGATCTTACCTCACTGCAGGATTTATTGAAGGTTCCAGATCTCCCTGCCCTTTGTCTCTCTGGCTGACCAACCGTCTTCAATGTGGCCATGGATGAGACACACAGTAGTTGGGAAGACTATTGAGTCAGGAACTTCCTGATTACCTGAAGGAGACAGTGAAATAGACAGGATGGGAAATTAGACTGATGTAGTGAGGATTACACATGGAAAATGACACTGAGTCCCACAGAGTTCTGGAAAATCCCAGTCTCCATTCCTGGTGTGCTGTTGTGTCGCTCTGGAGTGGAGCATTCTGTTGGCTCGGGATCTGTTGTAGCTCTAAGAGTGAGAGACACTGACAGAGGCATAAATAGGACCCCCACAATGAGGAATACTACATGGAGAGATACTGAGTGACATCACCAGAGTGCAGGAAGGTATCAGAATCAAACAATCATGAAGGAAAAACACAGGTTTAGCTCCATGATGCACTGGTATCAGTGTTCAGGGATGAATAGCCTGTGAGCAGGCGAAGTGATGGCCTAGTGGTGTTATTGCTTGAGCATGTATCCAAAACCTCAGCTAATGTTCGGGGGAGGAAGATTTGAACCCCACCATCTAAAATGATGGAATTTGAAATAAATTATTTTAAAAATAGTAATTGACAATCCGACAATACCATTACTGATGTACAATGAATCCAAACACTTCGCCTTACAAGAAGGAGATCTGCTCATCCTCACGTGGTCTCCATGATATCCCCAGAGCAAATGTTTGTCTCTCAATTACTCACTGAAATGGCCGAGCAAGTTACTCAGCTGAACGGCAGCTAGGGCTGGGCAAGAAAGTTTGGTCAGAGACATCCGTATCCCATACTTGATTTTTTTAAAAAAAGTCCATTCCGATGGACCCACTGGAACCGTGCTGGGACCAGTGTGCTGGCCAATCGTGTCAGTAGGTTTATGGACAGGGCTTTAAACTGACAGAGAGGAAGCAGGGACAGGGTTCGGGTGAAAGGAGCTTTCCAAATGCTAAGAGAAAAGGTGACGCATCAGAACAGTGGAATGTGGCCGTAGACAAGCAGAAAGGAACAGGATGGGACAGAGTTTAACTAAAACTATACATCAGCGAGTCGACTTGTGACAGGAAATTGTGGGAAAGAGTAAATTATGTTTTTTTTTGGAATGGACAAAGTCTCTTCAATAAGGTGGATGGATTTGTGACACAGAGGTGAAAGAGATGTAAACATCTGAGAGACATGTTTACAGGGCGAAGAAAAGGTGGAAAATAAATATTCAATAGTTCACAAGCTTGCAGAAACTCAGGCAAAATGGGTAACACAAACAATAATGGATACCAAACGCATTACAGAGAAAGCATTTGGTCTCAGATCATGAAGTAGAGTCAGTCTGAATGTAAATTCTGGCTACTACTTGCCAAGGACACAAGGAGCAGAAGAGAATTAGCCACCGAACAGCATTTGATTGCTCATCACTGCATTAAACAGGAACTCACTGCAACTTTTAATAAAGGTTTGTGATAATTTAGTGAAACTTCAACATTCATATAATCTTGACAATCACACTGACAAGAGTGATAATTGAAGACGAGATTGTAGAATTCTTTTTCAGTGTTTTTTTTTTAATAACACATTGTGCAACTGGCTAGGGAAATAACTATCTCAGAGCGACCGTTGTGTGATGAAACTTAGTGACTGAGTAATGTCACCGGGAGAGATCCTCCGGGAAATTTTGATAAAGTGAAAAATATTCCACAAAAGGTCCTTCTATTGAAACAGATCAAACCTCAACAAAACATCCCCACCTGTCCCTCACTCAGGACAAAATGGATTATATTAGATTATCAGGCTGAGATGATCACCAAAAAGTACTTAAAATCCTGAAGAGAGAGAGTGTTTTAGGAGTAGGTTTTAAAGGGATTGCAAAGGGTCTGCTGCAGGAGGAGGGCAATGGGAAGGGGAAACATCGTCAGGGTTTAATGACACAATAGGAACAGGGGGAGGTGAAGGTGCTGGAGGTGGTGAGAGTGTTACAGAGAGTGGTCAGGGCCTGAACGGTGTTACAAAGCCAGTACGGATTGCTGCAGCTGGAGGTGTTTGCAGAGGTAGGGAAGGACATATGTATCTTCATTTATTCATGCGATGCAGGTGTTACTGATTGGACCAGCATTCTTTGCCCCACTGCCAATTGCCAGAGGGTAGCTCAGACTCAGACATATTGCTGTGGGTCTGGAGTCATACGGAGGCCACACCAGGTTAGAATGTCAGATGTGCTTCCCTAAAGGAGGTAAGTGAACCAGATTAGTTCTTCCTACTGATCAGCAATGTTTTTACGATAATCACACCAGTGTCTTGTACAGGGACAACATGGTAAAAACAAGGGCTGCAGATGCTGGAAACCAGAGTCTAGATTATAGTGGTGCTGGAAAAGCACAGCAGGTCAGGCAGCATCTTGACCTCCCAACTCTTACTCTCAATGCTCTGCCCAATGAAGGTAACCATCCCAAACGCCTGCTTCACCAACCTGTCTACCGGTGACACCACTTTCAAAGAACTGTGTACCTGCATCCCTAGGTCACTGACTGACAACATTATCCAGGGCCCGAACATTAACTGTACAAGTCCCACTCTGGTTTGTTTCAACAAATGGAACACTTCACATTTATCTAATTAAACTCCATCTGCTATTCTTCAGCCCACTATTCCAGCAGTACTGTTCATCCTGTTGTATTACAGATAACCTTCTTCACTGTCCACTTTACCACCAATTTCAGTATCACCAAAAAAGTACTTACCTGGAAAACAATATTCCCATCCAAACCATTTATCCAAATGACAAACAACAGTAAACACACTACACCGCAGGTCACATACCTCCAGTCTGAAAAACAACATGCCTCCCATCACCCTCTGTCTCCTACCATCAAGCCAATTTTGTCTCCAGTGGACTAGCTCCTCCTGAATGCCATATCCTTTTACATTGATCAGAGCTTATTACCCAGTTTACCATACGGAACGTAGAACACAGAACAGTACAGCATAAGACACTTCGGCCATGATGCCATGACAACCTTTTACCCGACTCTAAGATCAAACTAACCTACACAAGCTTCATTTTATTATCATCCATGTGCCTATCCAAGAGTCTATTAAATGTACCGTTTCAATCACCCACCACTCTCTGTGTAAAGAACCTACATCTGAAATCTCCCCATATCCATCCTCCAGTCACCTGAAAATTGTGCCTCCTTGTAATAGCCATGTATGCCATGGGATAAAGGGGTCGCTCATATTCAATCTATCTGTGCCTCACACCATCTTGTTCACCTCTACCAAGTCACCCCTCACCCTTCTTCACTCCAATGAGAAAAGCCTTAGCTTCCTCAACCTTTCTTCATACGACATGCTCTCCAGTCCAGGCAGTATACTGGTAAATCTCCTCTTTACCCTCTCTTAGGCTTCCACGTCCTTCTAGTAATGAGGGGATCCAAACTGAACACAATATTCTAAGTGGCGTCGAAACAGGGCCCGAGAGAGCTGCAGCATAACCTCACGGCTTTAAAACTGAATCCCCCAGCTAATGAAAGCCAATACAACATATTCCTTCTTAACAACATTATCAGCATGGGTGGCAAATTTGACGGATCTCAGGTTATGAAATCCAAGATCCATCTGTTCCTCCACACTATCTAGTATTCTGTCTTTACCACTGTATTCTGCATTCAAGTCTGACCTTCCAAAATGAATCACTTCACACTTTTCCTAGTTTGACTCTATCTACCACTTCTCAGCCCAGCTCTACATCCTGTCAATGTCCCATTTCAACCGTCAACAGCCCTTCACACAATTCACCACTCCGCCAACCTTCGTGTCATTGGCAAACTTACTAACCCACTCTTCCACTCACACATCCAAGTCATTCATTAAGTCACAAAGAGCAGAGGACCTGTAACCTCTCCCTGCAGACAACCACTGGTTACCGAGCTCCAGTCTGAATGCTTTCCATCTGTCATCACCCCCTGTCTTCTAGGGGCCATGAATTCTGTATCCAGACTGGCAGGTTTCACTGAATCCCATTCCCTGCTCTGTACTTTCTCAATGAGCCATAAATGAATTTTGTCACATTCTCGAATGATTCAATAAAATTTGTGAGGCATGACCTGCTCCTTACAAAGCCGTGCTGACTGTCTCAATCAAACTATGGTTTTTCAAGGAATCATAAATCCTGTCGCTCAGAGTCCTCTCCGATAATCTGCACATCACAGACAGAAGACTGACAGGTCTGTAGTTCCCAGGATTATCTCTATTCCCTTTCTTGAACAACGCATGGATGATTCACCTAACCTGTTCATCTTTGGACTGTGGGAGGAAACCGGAGCACCCGGAGGAAAACCACGCAGACAAAGGGAGAATGTGCAAACTCCACACAGACAGTCGCCAGGGGCTGGAAGCGACATCGTCTCTCTGGTGCTGTGAGGCAACAGTGCTAACCACTGTGCCACCGTGCTGCCCCATGTAACTCACTAGAGCCCTGCTTCTGATCCTTGGATTCTCAACGTTAAGTTAGCTTCCTTCTTCCTCTTGACCGGATGTTCTACATCGCTTGGAATCCTGTCAAATGCTTTGCTGAAGCCCATGTCGGCAACGTTGACTGCTCTGCCTTCATCTATCTCTTGGCCAACTCCTCAAAGAGGAGAAAGTGAGGAGTGCAGATGCTGGAGATCAGAGCTGAAAATGTGTTGCTGGAAAAGCGCAGCAGGTCAGGCAGCATCCAAGGAACAGGAGAATCGACGTTTCGGGCATAAGCCTTTCCTAAAGAAGGGATTATGCTTGAAACATCGATTCTCCTGTTCCTTGGATGCTGCCTTACATGCTGCTCTTTTCCAGCAACTCATTTTTAGCAACTCCTCAAAAAGTCAATCCAGTTTGTGAAACACTGTTTCCCACTCACAAAGCCATGCCTGACTATCTCTAATCAGCCCTTGCCTTTACAAACATATGTAGCTCCTTTCTCTCAGAATCTCCTCCAACAACTTGCCCAGCACTGGGCTCACGGGGCTGTAACTTCCTGGCGTTTCCCTGCAACCCTTAAGTGATGGAACAGCATTGGACGCCCTGCAGTCTCCGATAACTCATTGTGTCTGTTGATAATATAAATATCTCTGTTAGGGACACTGCAGTCTCTTTCCTAGCTTCCCATAAAATTCACGGATAGACCTAATGAGCTACTGAGGATTGATCTACCTTTATTTGTTTTAAGATTCCAGCAAATTCTCTTCTCTGTTCAGGATTCTTTCCAAGACATCACTCATTAGTTCCCCAAGGTCCCGAGCTTCCATGTCTTTCTCCACAGTAACTTCTGACAATACTACTTTGTCTAATTTCTCACCCACCTTCTGGCAGTTAAGGTGCCCTATGCTCTACCAAGTTACTCTAGCCCATATTGAAACTTGTGTCATGGTTTCTGAAAATTCAAATAAACCGTATCCCCGGTACAACCACTCCTATACGTGCATCTTTTCTGCCATTTATACTCACACCAATAAACATACAATCCAACAGGCTCAAAAACACATTCTCTTTTTATTAAATGCGATTCTAGGGGTACAGTTGTTTTTTAATTGACATATCCTTTCAAACATATTTCAGCATGCTCCCGACCGACTGTCAGGCTAACACTGCTTAGTTTCAGACTGGCAGCAGAAAGGATTATGGTAGTTTATTTATCCATCTGAACAACGTAGACAGTTTCAACAAGTAATAGAGGCTTTGGAAATAGTGAGGGTCTGAGGGACTGAAGGACATTATGGAGAGAGGGAGTGCTGTGGGGCCTGAAAGAGGCCAAAGAGATCTGGAGGGCTGTTGGGACTGAAGGAGGTTACACAGATGAGGAGGATCATGGGGATTAGATTACTTACAGTGTGGAAACTGGCCTTCGGCCTAACAAGTCCACACCGACCCACAAAAGCGCACCCACCCAGACCCATTCCCCTATATTTACCCCTGCACCTAACACTATGTGCAATTTAGCATGGCCAATTCATATAACGTGCACATTTTTGGACTGTGGGTGGAAACCGGAGCACCCGGAGGAAACCCACGCAGACATGGGTAGAATGTGCAAACTCCATATAGTTAATGGCCTGAGGCGGGAAATGAACCCGGGTCTCTGGCGCTGTTAGGCAGCACTGCTAACTACTGTGGTGCCGTACCGCTCACTAAGATGGAAGGAGGTTACTCTGAATGGGAGGGTCGTCGGGTCTGGATGATATTATGGAGATATGGGGACGTTTGGAGGTTATGGAGTTAGGGAGGTTTGTGGGGAATGATTCAGGTTACATGGATAGGAAGGGTCACGGGAACTGAAGGAGTTTTTGGAGATAGGGAGGGCTGTGTGGACTGAAGGGGCTTACAAAATTCGGATGACTGTGGGGACTGAAGGAGGTTATGGAGATAGTAAGTCTATAGAGAAGCACAGGAAAGAAGACCAGTTATCGGCCATATGACCACAGAGTCGGTCCCACCATTCAATATGATCACGACTGATCATTTAACCCAGTACAGTGTTCCTGCTTTTACACCTTACCCTGATATTACAGTGATTTCTGGCATTTAATAATAGAGTAGGCCGTAGTAACTGGGACAGGGTTGTGTCTTACAGAGATAGGGAGGGTTTTGTAAGCTAGAACAGGTGACAGATACAGGGAAGGTTTTAGGAATGGGAGGACTTTACACGGATTTGGAGGAATGCAGGGATGACACCAGGTAACAATCAAAGGGAGGATTTTGGGCGATCGATCTGAGACAGGTACAGCTGAGAACACAAGTGAATCAAACAGTGAGGGCAGGCAGGGACAAGGTAGGACTAATAAAGTAAACTGCATTTATTTCAATGCAAGGGGCCTAACAGGAAAGACAGATGAACTCAGGGCATGGTTAGGAACATGGGATTGGGATCTCATAGCAATTACAGAAACATGACTCAGGGATGGGCAGGACTGGCAGCTTAATGTTCCAGGCTCCAAATGCTACAGGAAGGATAGAAAGGGAGGCAAGAGAGGAGGCGGAGTGGCATTTTTGATAAGGGATAGCATTACAGGTGTGCTGAGGGATGATATTCCCAGAAATACATCCAGGGAAGTTATTTGGGTGGAACTCAGAAATAAGAAAGGGGCGATCACCTTATTGGGATTATGCTATAGACCCCAATAGTCAGAGGGAAATTGAGAAACAAACTTGTAAGGAGATCTCAGCGATCTGTAAGAATAATAGAGTAGTTATGGTAGGGGAATTTAACTTTCCAAAAATCGACTGGGATTTCCATAGTGTTAAAACTTTAGATGGAGATGATTGTTTTATGTGTGTACAAGACTGTTTACTGACTCAGTATGTGGATGCACCTACTAGAGAAGGTGCAAAACTTGACCTACTCTTCGGAAATAAGGCAGGGCAGGTGACTGAGGTGTCAGTGGGGGAGTACTTTGGGGCCAGAGACCATAATTCTATTCGTTTTCAAATCGTGATGCGAAAGCACAGACCAGATCTAAACGTTGAAGTTCTAAATTGAAGAAAGGCAAATTTTGGCGGTATTAGGCAAGAGCTTTCGAAAATTGATTGGAGGCAGATGTTCACAGGTAAAGGGACGGCTGGAAAATGGGAAGCCTTCAGAAATGAGATGACAAGAGTCTCGAGGAAGTATATTCCTGTCAGGGTGAAATAAAAGGCTGGTAGGTATAGGGAATGCTGGATGACGAAAGAAATTGAAATTTGGTTCGGAAAAAGAAGGAAGCATATGTCATGTATAGATAGGATAGATCGAGTAAATACTTAAGAGAGTATAAAGGAAGTAGGAGTATACTTAAGAGGGATATCAGAAGGGCAAAACGGGAACATGAGATAGCTCTGGCAAATAGAATTAAGGAGATTCCAAAGGGTTTTTACAAATGTATTAAGACTAAGGGTAACTAGGGAGAGAATAGGGCCCCTCAAAGATCAGCAAGGTTGCCTTTGTGTGGAGCCGCAGAAAATGCGGGAGATACTAAATGAATATATTGCATCAGTACTTACTGTGGAAAATGATATGGAAGATATAGACTGTAGGGAAATAGATGGTGACATCTTGCAAAATGTCCAGATTACAGAGGAGGAAGTACTGGATGTCTTGAAACGGTTAAATGAGGATAAATCCCCATGACCTGATCAGTTGTATCCGAGAAATCTGTCGGAAGCTAGAGAATTGATTGCTGGACCTCTTGCTGAGACATTTGTATCATTTGATAGTCACAAGTGAGGTGCCAAAAGACTGGAGGTTGGCAACCGTCGTGCCACTGTTTAAGAAGTTCGGTAAAGACAAGCCAGGGAACTATAGATCGGTGAGCCTGACCTCGGTGGTGGGCAAGTTATTGGAGGGAATCCAGAGGGACAGGATGTACATGTATTTGGAAAGGCAAGGACTGATTCGGGATAGTCAACATGGCTTTGTGCATGGGAAATCATGTCTCACAAACTTTACTGAGTTTTTTGAAGAAGTAACAAAGACGATTGATGAGGGCAGAGCAGTAGATGAGATCCATATGGACTTCAGTAAGGCGTTTGACAAGGTTCCCCATTGGAGACTGATTAGCAAGGTTAGATCTCCTGAAATACTGGGAGAACAATCCATTTAGATACAGAACTGGCTCAAAGGTAGAAGACAGAGGGTGGTGGTGGAGGGTTGTTTTTTAGACTGGAGGCCTGTGACCAGTGGACTGCCACAAGTATCGGTGCTGGGTCTTTACTGTTTGTAATTTACGTAAATGATTTGGATGTGAGCATAAGAGGTATAGTTAGTAAGTTTGCAGAGGACACCAAAATTGGAGGCATAGTGGACAGCGAAGAGGGTTACCTCAGATTACAACAGTATCTGGGCCAGTTGGGCTAATGGGTTGAGAAGTGGCAGATAGAGTTTAATTCAGATAAATGCGAGGTGGTCATTTTGGGAAAGCCAATCATAGCAGGACTTATACATGTAATGGTAAGATCCAAGGGAGTGTTGTTGAAAAAGAGACCTTGAAGTGCAAGCTCGTAGCTCCTTGAAAGTTGAGTCGCAGGTAGATAGGATAGTGAAGAAGGCGTTTGGTATGATTAGATTACTTTCAGTGTGGAAACAGGCCCTTCGGCCCAACAAGTCCACACCGCCCCGCCGAAGCGCAACCCACCCATACCCCTAACCTAAAACTACGGGCAATTTAGCATGGCCAATTCACCTGACCTGCACATCTTTGGACTGTGGGAGGAAACCGGAGCACCCGGAGGAAACCCACGCAGACACGGGGAGAACGTGCAAACTCCACACAGTCAGTCGCCTGAGGCGGGAATTGAAGCCGGGTCTCTGGCGCTGTGAGGCAGCAGTGCAAAACACTGTGCCACCGTGCCGTCCTTTATTGGCCAGAGTATTGAGTACAGGAGTTGGGAAGTCATGTTGCGGCTATACAGGGCATTGGTTAGGCCACTGTTGGAATATTGCGTGCCATTCTGGTCTCCTTCCTATCAGAAAGATTTTGTGAGACTTGAAAGGGTTCAGAAAAGATTTACAAGGATTTTGCCAGGGTTGAAGGATCTGAGCTACAGGGAGAGGCTGAACAGACTGGGGCAGCTTTCTCTGCAGTGTCGGAGGCTGAGGGGTGACCTTACAGAGGTTTACAAAATTATGAGGAGCTTGGTTAGGATAAATAGACAAAGCCTTTTCCCTTGAGTCGAGGAAACCAGAACTCGAGGGCATAGGTTTAGGGTGATAGGGTAAATATATAAAAGAGACCTAAGGGGCAATTTTTTCACACAGAGGGTGGTATGTGAATGGAATGAGATGCCAGAGGAAGTGATGGAGGCTGGTACAATTGCAACATTTAAGATGCATGTGGATGGGTATATGAATAGAAAGGGTTTGGAGAGATATGGGCCGGGTGCTGGCAGGTGGGACTATATTTGGTTGGGATATCTGGTCAGCATGGACAGGCTGGACCGAAGGGTCTGTTTCCATGCTGTACACCTCAATGACTCATGGAGGTTATAGAAATAAACTGTGTGGTCGCGTCTGGAGGAGGTTAAAGGTAGAAAGGTTTGTAGTTACTGAAGGAAATTACATGAATTGGAACCAACAGAGTTTACAGAGACTGAGTGTGTTTTAGCGACAGGAAGAGTTCATAGTCATGATTAGAAATGCAGAAACTAATTTATGAGGGAAACAGGGTCACTCTGCTTTGTGTCCAGAGTCAAGAAGGAGTCTAACAGCTGGAGGAGGTTACTAAGGTACAGAGCTTTTTTGTTGTCGTGACGGGAAGGTTACAGAGATCATGAAGGTAGTAGGAGTTCAAAAAAGTCACAAAGACAGGGAGGTTTTTCAGGTCTGGAAAGGACTACACTGACAGGGATGGCTTAAGGAACTGAAGAGTTGTTTTTCACAGATAAGGAGAGATGTGACAGAACCCGGGATTAAAGGCAAAGTCAGAGACATGGAGCGTTGTACTGATCGGAGTAGCTTACATGGATATGCAGGATTGTAGGGGCCGATGGAGATAGGGGAAGTGGGATCTATGAAACAGACAGTGCAGAAAATGACAGACATAGGGAGGTTCTGTGGAACAGATGAATTTACAGACAAGATGGTGATAATGAAGCCTGAGATTTTTCTCATGTTTCTTGCCCAGCATTGTTCCTACATCATGCCCTCAGGTTCTGAATTGAAGCCCATGAAATCCTCCCTGTGCTGTTGAATGTGAGTGATCTTACCGGCTGCAGGATTTACTGAAGACTCCAGATCTCACTCTCCCTCTCTTTGGCTGACCAACCGTCTTCAATGTGGTGATGGACGAGACAGGAATGGGGAATTCTGCTCGTCAGGGACATCGGAAATACCTACATGGGACAGAGAAATAGAATGGGAAATCAGACTGATGCAATGAAGGTTACACATTGAAGGAGAATGGTACTGAGTCCTACAGAGATCTGGAAAATCCCAGTCTCCATCCATGGCCTGTGCTGTTGCGTCTCTCTGGAGTGGAGAATTCTCTTGGCTCAGGATCTGGAGTAGCTGCAAGAGTGAGAGACGCTGAGAAAGGCAGCAATTAGACCCACACAGTGAGGGATATCACATGGAGAGAGACCGAGTGAAATCAGTAGTGTGCTGGAAGGTGTCAGGATCACATAATGGTATCATCAGAAGTGGTTCTGACCAGTGAGCACTACTACCAGTACTCAGGGAGGACTGAGCTATATCATTGTGATAGGCTCCTCTGGTACCAGGATTATGCACTGTGCTATAAACGGACACAGATGAGGAGGGGGACAGGTCTCAGGTGAATGGAAATTCCCAAGTCCAAAGAGAAATGTTGAAATATTGGAACACCATGGAGATGTGGATGAAGACCAACAGAAAGAAGCAGTAAGGGACTGAATTTAATTAAAATACTACATTGTCAAATAGATTTGTGACAGGAAATTATTGCTTAAAATAAAGTAAATGCCAGTTTCGCCCCTCACAATTCCTCATACACCACATTTAACATCACTTCCGCCCCTCACATCATCCTAAATGTCACACACTCAGTTACTTCCATGCCCCTACAACTGCCAAGTTTGCCGCCACTTCCGCCCCCACCAATGCCACTCACCTGCATTCTGCTGACAAGCCCCCAGGTCCCACCGTCACCATCCCCGCCCCCCAGAACCCTGATGGGAGCAACACCCCTGCTCATGACTCCACCCCATTCGCCGTAACACCACACCCACTCCAGTTACAGTGTCCGTCCACTCCCTCAGCTCCACACCTAAGCCAGTTCCAACCTCCCACTCCTGCCTAGTTATTACCATTCCCCTGACCTCCCCTTCACTGAGGACAAACGATCAGTTCTCAGCAAATGCCTCACCTTTATCCCCCTCCATCCACATATCAATGAATTTAATACACGCCACGATGTTGAACATTTCTTCCACCGCCTCCGAGATTACTATCACAATCAAGACTCCCGCCCACCTTCTGAGGAACCCTTTAGCTGCCTCCAGCACACTCCATCCACCTGGACACCCCGCGCTGGCCAATTACCTGGTCTCGACATATTCATTTCCAACTGCCGCCAGGAAATTAAATGCTGCACCCTATCTACCCCACTCACCCACTCCAAACTCTCACCATCGCGATGCACAGCCCTCCACTCCCGACCTCACCATCAAACCAACAGGAAAAGGGGTTGCAGTGGTAGTTTGGCGCACTGACCTCTACACCGCTGAAGCCAGACTCCAACTCGAAGTCACCTCCTCCTCCCGCTCCCTTGACCATGACCCCACACCATCACCAAACCGTCATCTCCCAGACCATACAGAACTTTATCATCTCAGAATATCTCCCACCCACAGATTCCATCCTCATAATCCGGGAACACCGCACAACCCAATTCTACCTCCATCCCAAGATCCATAAGCCTGACCAACCCAGATGACCCATTGTCTCAGCATGCTCCTACCCCACCGAACTCATCTCTACCTACCTCGACACTGTTTTATCCCCCCAGTCCAGTAAATCCCCACATACATTCGAGACACCACCATGTCCTCCATCTCTTCCAAGACTTCTGTTTCCCTGGCCCCGAACGCCTCATCTTCACCATGGATATCCAATCACTCCACACCTCCATCCGCCATGACCAGGGCCTCGAAGCCCTCCATTTCTTCCCGTCCCGATGTTCCCAACAGTACCCTTCTACTGACACTCTCATTCATTTGGCTGAACTTATCCTCAGCCTTAACAATTTTTCCTTCAAATCGTCCCACTTCCTCCAGACCAAAGGGGTACCATGGGCGCCCCTACAGGCCCCAGCTATGCCTGTCTCTTTGTTGGCTACGTAGAACAGTCCATCTTCCGTATTTACAACGGCTCCACTCCCCATCTCTTTCTCCGCTACATTGAGGACTTCATTGGCGCCACCACATGCTCCCGCGAGGAGGTTGAGCAATTCATCAAATTTACCAACACATTCCACCCTGACCTTATATTTACCTGGACCATTTCTGTCACTTTCCTCCCCTTGCTGGATCTCTGCGTTTCCATTAGTGTCGACCGACTTGATACCGACATTTTTTTACAAACCTACGGACTCCCACAGCTACCTTGATGACACCTCCACCCACCCTACCTTCTGCCAAAATACCAACCTGTATTCCCAATTCCTCCGGCTCCGCCGCATCTGCTCCCAGGAGGGCCAGTTCCTCCACAGAACACACCAGGTAGCCTCGTTCTTTAGAGATCGCAGTTTCCCTTCCCACGTGGTTAAAGATGCCCTCCAACGCATCTCGTCCAAATCCCGCACTTCTGCTCTCAGACATCATCCCGCCAATCATATCAAGGACAGAACCCCCCGGTTCTCATCTTCCACTCTACCAAACTTCACATTAACCAAATCATCCGACGACATTTCCACGACCTCCAAACGGACACCACCACCAGGGATATATTCCCCTCCACACCCACTTCCACTTTCCGCAAAGATTGTTCTCTCCATGACTACCTGGTCAAGTCCACGCCCCTCAAAAACCCACCCTCCCGTCCTGGCACCTTCCCCTGCCACCGCAGAAATTGCAAAACCTGCGCCCACACCTGCTCCCTCACCTCCATCCAAGGCCCGAAAGGAGCATTCCACATAAATCAAAGTTTCACCTGCACATCCACTAATATCATTTATTCTATCCGTTGCTCCCGATGTGGTCTCCTCTACATTGGGGAGACTGGATGCCTCCTAACAGAGCGCTTTAGGGAACATCTCTGGGACACCCGCACCAATCAACCAAACCGCCCTGTGGCCCACCATTTCAACTCCCCCTCCCACTCTACTGAGGACATACAGGTCCTGGGCCTGCCCACAGCCGTTCCATCACCACCCAATGCCTGGTGAAAGAACGCCTCACCTTCTGCCTCAGAACACTTCAACCGCAGGGCATCAAACTGGACGTCACAAGTTTCCTCACTTCCCCTTCTCCCACCTCATCCCAGGTCCAGCCTTTCAGTTCAGCACCTCCCTCATGACCTGTCCTACATGCCTATCTTCTTTTCCCACCTATTCACTCCATCCTCCACTCTGACCTATCACCTCCATCCCCATCCCCACTCACCTATTGTACTCTATGCTACTTTCACCCCACCCCCACCCCCTCTCATTTATTTCTCCACTCTGCAGGCACCCTGCCTCTATTCCTGATGAACGGCTTTTGCCCGAAACGTCGATGTTCCTGTTCCTCGGATGCTGCATGACCTGCTGAGATTTTCCAGCACCACTCTAATCTAGACTCTGGTTTCCAGCATCTGCAGTCCTTCTTTTTACCTTATTGGACGACGAGGCTGCCGATATAAGGCATGTTTTAGACACTGAAGCAAGTTACAGCAATAGGGATGGTAGTCTGGAAGCCAGT
The DNA here is from genome assembly GCF_047496795.1 of Chiloscyllium punctatum. Lineage (NCBI taxonomy): Eukaryota > Metazoa > Chordata > Chondrichthyes > Orectolobiformes > Hemiscylliidae > Chiloscyllium > Chiloscyllium punctatum. Next base: position 211,574 of record NW_027309916.1, on the reverse strand, counting down.
ACATTTCAAATATGTGGAGGGGCTATTGGGCAGTGTGGAGGTTACAGAAATAGGAACTATTATAGGAATTAAAAATCATTTAAGACACTAGTCCACTAGACATGCCATAGATGCAATTTGCAGAGTGGTGAATCTTAGTGCAACGTAACTTACATTAGGGGTGGGGATTGAGCCGGGGCTGTGTGTGTGTACTGTGCTCCAGCACTGTATCTATGTCATGTTGTGTTAACAGATTTTTGGAGCCCGCTCGTTGTTCTTTGCTCTGTGCACTGTGGGTGATCTTACCTCACTACAGGATTTCTTGAAGGCTCCAGATCACCTTTCCCTTTGTCTCTGTCTGGCTGACCAACTGTGATGATGGACGATCCACCCCGCAGCAGGAAAGACTATTGAGTCAGGACCTTCTGAGTACCTACAGGAGACAGAGAAATAGACAGAATGGGAAATTAGACAGATGCATTGAGGGTTACACATGGAGAATGGAACTGATTCCCACAGAGATCTAGAAAATAGAGCGATATTAAGTAATAGTCCCATATTGCTGGAAGATGTCAGGATCACACAGTCATGTTGGAAGAATGGGTTTAGCTTCATGATGCCCTGGTATCAGTGCTCATGGATGAGCAACCTGTGAGCAGGTAAAGTGATGGCCTAGTGGTAGGATTGTTGTGGTTCTGTTCACCGAGTTTGGAATCTGTGTTGCAGACGTTTCGTCCCCTGTCTAGGTGACATCCCCAGTGCTTGGGAGCCTCCTGTGAAGCACTTCTGTGATGTTTCCTCCGGCATTTGTAGTGGTTTGAATCTGCTGCTTCTGGTTCTCAGTTCCAGCTGTCCGTTGCAATGGTCGGTATATTGGGTCCAGGTGGATGTGCTTATTGATTTAATCTGTGGATCAGTGCCATGCCTCGAAGAATTCCCTGGCTGTTCTCTGTTTGGCTTGTCCTATAATAGTAGTGTTGTCCCAGTCGAATTCATGTTGCTTGTCATCTTCGTGTGTGGCTACTAAGGATAGCTGGTCCTGTCGTTTCGTGGCTAGTTGGTGTTCATGGATGCGGATCGTTCGCTGTCTTCCTGTTTGTCCTATGTAGTGTTTTGTGCATTCCTTGCATGGAACATTGTACACTACTTTGGTTTTGCTCATGCTGGGTATCGGGTCCATAGTTCTGGTCAGTTGTTGTCTGAGAGTGGCTGTTGGTTTGACAACAACTCACCAAAACTTCAGCTAAGGTTCAGGGGAGTCTGGTTTGAATCTCACCATCTGAAATGGAGACATTTGAAATCAATAATTTAAAAAATAACAATTAACAATCCACAAATAAGTATGAGACCTTTACTGATGTACAAAATATCCAAAAATTTGTCCTTTCGAGAAGGACATCTGCCAATCCTCACGTGGTGTGAACGAAATCCCCACAGCAAAGTGTTTGCCTCTCAATTGCCCTCTGAAATGGCCGAGTAAGTTTTTCAGTTCGAGGGCAGCTAGGGCTGGGAAAGAAAGGCTCGTCAGCCAGAGACACCCACATCCCATACCTGATTTTATAAATAGTCCATTCGGATGGCCCCATTGGAACTCTGCTGGGACCAGGGTCCTGGCCAATCATGTCATTAGGTTTATGGACAGGACTTGAAACTGACAGAGAGGATGGTGGGACAGGGTACAGGTGAAAGGAGCTTTCCAAATCCAAAGAGAACAGGTGAAACCTCGGAACAGCATGGGGAGTGTGGCTGAAAACAAGCAGAAAGGAACAGGAAGGGACACAGTTTAAATAAATCTGTACATCGGTGAATAGATTTGTGACAGAAAAGTGTGGTTAAGAGTAAGTTGTTTTTTTTCGAATGGACAATGTCGCTGCAATAAGGTAGATAGATTTGTGACAGAGAGATAAAAGAGAGTTAGACACCAGGTAGACATGGATACAAGGTGAACAAAAATATTCGATGGTTCACAATGTTGTGCAACCTCAGGCAAACTGGGCAACACTAACAATAATGGATAACAAAGGCATTACAGAGAAAGCATTTGTCCTCAGATCATGAAGTAGAGTCAGTTTGAATGAAAATTCTGGCTACTACTTGCCAAGGACACAAGCAGCAGAATAGTTTAAGACAACGAACAGTATTGCATTTTTCATCACTGCATTAAACAGGGACTCATTGGATTTTTTGAACAAAGGTATTATGATAATTTTGCAAAAGTTCAATATTCGTATAATCTGGGTCAATCACACGGACAGCATTAATATTCGAAGAGGAGTTCAGTTAATTTGTTTTCAGTGTTTCTTTGAAAAACACATTGTGCAACTGGCTAGGGACATAACTATCGCAGAGCGACTGTGCGATGAAAGTCAGTGAATGAGTAATGTCACCTGAAGAGATCCTTTGGGAAAATGTGATAAAGTGCAGTTTAAATAAACATAAAGTTTTAATGTGAATCACAGAAAAGACAAGCGATAACTAGAAACAAAAGTAACCAATCACATGAGTTTGAGAGGAGAACAGACCAAGGTAGACAGTCTAAACAGACTGAAAAACGTGTCTGTAAATGGACAGTGGAAAATATTTGAAGGAATAGTATAAAACGCTCAACAAAAGGACATTCCATTGAAACAGTAAAAGCCTCAGCAAGAAATCCTCACTGGTCCCTCACTCAGGACAAAAGGGATCATACTAGATAATGAGGCTGAGAAGATCACCACAAAATACTTAAAATCTTGAAGTGAGAGAGTGCTTTAGGAGTAAATGTTAAATGGATTGCAAAGGGTCTGCTAGCAGGAGGAGGGCTGTGGGAAGTGGAATCATTGTCAGGGTATAATAACACAATAGGAACAGGGCGAGGTGATGGTGCTCGAGGTGGTGAGAGTGTTACAGAGAGTGGTCAGGGGTTGAATGGTGTTACAAAAACAGTACGGATTGCTGCAGCTGGAGTTGTTTGCAGAGGTATGGAGGGACATAGGTATTTTTATTTATTTATTCATGGGATGTGGGTGGCACTGCCTGGACGAACATTCTCTGACCCCACTGCTAATTATCCAGAGGGCAGCTCAGAGTCAGTCATATTGCTGTGGGTCTGGAGGCACATGTCGTCCAGACAAGATTAGAATGTCAGATGTCCTTCCTTAACTGAGGCAAGTGAACCAGATGAGTTCTTCCTACTGAACAACAATGTTTTTATGATAGCCTCAATAATGTCTTTTACAGATACACCATGACATCCGAACTCCTACTCTCAATGCTCTCCTAAATGAAGGTAACCATCCCAAACGCCTGCTTCACCAGCCTGTCTCCCTGTGACACCACATTCAAAGAACTGTGTGCATGCATCCCTGGATCACTGATTGACAACACTACCCAGGGCCCGAACATTAACTGGTTTCTCGCCCTGGTTTGTTTCACCAAAATGGAACACTTCGCCTTTATCTAATTAAACTCGATCTGCTATTCTTCCGCTCACTATCCCAGCAGTTCATCCTGTTGTATCATATATAATCTTCTCCAATAACCACTTTACCACCAATGTCAGTGACACCCAAGAAGCTTACTTACCAGAAAAACAATATTTCCATCCAAACCATTTATCCAAATGACAAACGACAGTGGACCCACTCCACCGCTGGACATATGCCTCCAGTCAGAAAAACATTCTCCCATCACCCTCTGTCTCCTTCCATCAAGCAACTTTTGTATCCAGTTCACTAGCTCCTCCTGAATATAATATCCTTTTTAAACTGATCTGAGCTTATTACCCAGTTTACCAGACAGAACATAGAACACAGAACAGTTCAGCCCAAGACCCTTCGGCCGCGATGCTATGCCAAATGTTTATCCGACTATAAGATCAAACTAACCTACATATCCTTCATTTAACTATTATCCATGTGTCTGTCCAAGAGTCTATTAAATGTCCCGAATGTGTCTTATTTTACTACCACCATTGGCAGTCCATCCAACCACCTACCAGTCTCTATCCTCTTATCCATCCTGCAATCATTTTAAAATTATGCCGCCTTGTAATAGCCATTTATGCCATCGGAGAAAAACTATCTGACACTTCACTCTCTCTGTGCCTCTTATCACCTTGTTCACCTCTACCAAGTCACCCCACCCCCTTCTTCACTTCAATGAGAAAAGCCTTAGCTCCCTCAAACTTTCTTCATAAGAAATGCCCTCCATTCCAGGCAGCATCCTGGTACATCTCCTGTGTACGCTCTCTAAAACTTGCACATCCTTCCTGTAAAATGGGACCAGAATTGAACACAATATTCCAAGTGTGGCCTCAGCAGGTCACTATAAAGATTCAGTCAAACCTCACAGCTCTTAAAATCAATCCCCTTGTTAAGGAAAGCCTACACATCATATGCCTTTTTAACAACCCTACAAACGTGCGTGGCAACTTTGAGGGATCTATGGACATGGACGCCATGATCTCTCTGTTCACCCACACTGCCAAGTATTCTGCCTTTCACCCTGTATTCTGTATTCAATTCGACCTTCCAGAATGAATCACTTCACACTTTTCCAGATTGAACTCCATCTGCCCCTTCCAGCCCAGCTCTGCGTCCTGTCAATGTCACCTTGCTACCTAAAACAGCCCTCCACATTCCCCACCACTCCACCAACCTTCGTGTGAATGGGAAACTGACTAACCCACTCTCCAACATCCACATCCAAGTCATTTACAAAAATCACAAAGAGCAGAATCCCAGAGCCAACTGTTACAGGGCACCACTAGTCACTGAGCTCCAGGCTCAATACTGTCCATCTGCTGCCATACTCTGACTTCTCTGGGCCATCCAATCCTGTATCCAGACAGACAGATTTCCCTGTATCCCAATCATCCTTCTTTTCTGGATGAGCCGTCAACGTATTCTATCATATCCTCAAATAATTCAATAAGGTTTGTGAGGCATAACCGACCCCTCACAAACCCGTGCTGACTGTCTCTAATTTAACTATGGTTTTCCAAGTAGTCATAAATCCTCTCTTTAGAGTCCTTGGCAATAATCTGCACACAACAGATATTAGACCAAATCTGTAATTCCCAGGATTCTACCTCCGTAATATTGTTCTGACTCTACAAATCCTCTCTCCACTGTCGTGTTCCCCAGAAGGGCACTGGAGGGTGGTGGGGGTTACAGAGGTAGGGAGGGATATCAGGACAGGAGGATTTTGCAGACATTAGGAGGGTTGCAGTGCCAAAAGGAGGATTCAGGAATTGTGAGGTTTCCTGGTGATGAAGGCATTTGAGGAGGGACGGAGGGACGGAGGGATGATTGTAGGGAAATGAGGGGTTTCACAGTTTAGGTGTTTTGTTAGGGCTGCAAGAGGTTACTGAGTTGGGGAGGATGTAAGCACTGGTGGATATTACATAAACATGTGGTTTTGGTTGCAATGGTAGGAAGAGGTTTCAGGAAGCTTGAGAGTATGGGGTCTGAAAATGGTCTGATCTGGAGCAGCGGTGCCAGATTAGGAGGGTCGTGGGGACTGCAGGTGGTTTCATGGGGAGAGAGGACCATCGAGCCACAGAAGGTACAGAAATGTGGAGAGCTGTAGGGCTGACGGCTTCATGGAGTTGGGAAAGTTGGGAGGGATAGAGAAGTTTACAGGGATAAGGATGTTTGTAGAACAGGGTTGGATTGCACGGACAGGGACTGCTTTAGGGAGCTGAGCAGATTTCAGAGATAAAGAGGTTTGTATCATCTGGAGGAACAAACAGAGATATGGAGGGTCATCGTGACTGAAGATGTTTATAGATATCGGAAGGCTTAGGTTCTGGGGTTTTTTTAGACATGAAGGCTGTGGAATCAAGATACTTTTTTCAGAGATTAGGGTAGCAAGTTTGGTTGGAGACAGTTCCACAGATAAGGGAGCATAGCACAAACAGGAGGAAGTTCCTGTGGTAGGGAGGGTTCTGGTGGAGAGTGATGTTTACACAAATGGGGGGTAAGAGCTGGAGAAAGTTATGGAGATGGGTAAATGGATGGAGATACAGAAGGAGCTTAAATTGACAGGGTGTGTGATAGTGATGTGAGGATGTTACATATTTAATGAGTCTTGTCGGAACAGGATCGGGAGAGGCACAGGCATTGGAGTGGAATCTCAGGGACCTGAGAGGATTAAACTGATAGTGATGGTGATCGCGTCTCCACAGACTGTTGGTATTTAGGGAGTGGAAGAGGTTTTGTAGATACGGAGGGCTGTAAGAGCTGCAGGAGCTTATGGAGAGTTGAAGAGTTGGAGCAGTCACAGAGGGAGGGTTCTGCGAAAAGAGTAGGTCACAGATAGTGAGGGTTGTGTGGCCTGAGAAAGTTAAAGAGACGGGAGTTTTCGGTCTGGAAGATATTACACTGACAGGATCAGTTGAAGAGACTGAAGCAAAAATGCGTGGAGCAGGTTACACAGATAAGGAGGGATGTAGGGACTGAAGGTGAATACACAGATGTGGATGGTTGTACTGATAGACGGAGCTTAGAGGGATAGAGACTGGTGTAGGGTTTAACACAGTTAGGGAAGGTTGCGTTTTTGGAGAAGGTTACACTGATACAGACAGTGTTAGGGAGTGTTTAATGGACGACAGAGGAGCTCAGAGAAAATATATTATGGGGAGAGGAGGGGATTAGAGACACAGATGGCTGTCGGTTTGAAAAGAGCTTCTACAGATCCTCAGTGCTGTAAGGCTAAAGAGAGATTACAATAATAAGGGTTAGCTACACTTTTTTAATATAGAGAAAGTCTCAGAACGGGACTGTCAAAAGGAAGTATAGACAGTACAGATGAGTTTACAGAGATATAAATGTTTTTGGGGGTTTCAGGAGGGAACAGTGATTTGGAGTGATGTAACGAATGGCAACAGTTATCGGGAGGGTTCTAAAAGCAGGAAGAGGTGACAGTCATATCGATCGTGGGCAGGACTGGAAAAGTTTACATCGCCAAGGAGTGCTTTAGAGACTGTTGGAGATTACACATAAAAGGAGAGTATTGGGGATGAGGCAAGGTTCAAGAGACGGGGATGGTTGACAGAACTGGAAAATAACCTGAATAGAATCTCCACAGTGTGGAAACAGGCCATTCGGCCCAACATGTCCTCACCAACCCTCTAAAGAGCATCCTAACCAGACCCATCCCTCTCCCTGTCCAATAAACCCTGCAATCCTCATGGTGAACTCACCTAAACCACACTTGCCTGAATACTACAGTCAATGTATGATGGCCAATCACGTATCGTGCAAATGTTGGGCGATGGCAGGAAAGCAGAGCACTTAGAAGAAACCCAAAAAGTCGGGGGGAGAACATGCAAAGTCCACACAGAAAGTCGGCCAAGGCTGTAATTGAAGCCAGGTTCCAGACAAAGTGAGGCTGATTATACAGAGCACTGCAGAGATTGTACAAGGTCACAAAGTTCACAGGGATTATTGGAACAGGAAGAGAATATAGTCAGAAACGGGAGAAGGTTACATAGATGGTGTCCATGAGAAGGACTGGAGGAGGTTAACGCAATAGGGAGGTTGTGGATTCTCTCGATAATTAGAGGTAGGGACGGTTGGGGAGACTCGATGAAGTTAGTTTACACAGAGTTGTACACACTGGGCGAGGTTACCAAGTTAGCAAGGGTTCTATGGACTGGATGAGGTTATGGACAGAGGCAGTAGTGGGAATGAAAGTTGTTACAACAATTGAGAGGATATTTCAGGCAGATAGATGATTTTAGTGGCTGCAGGTTTTCGAGAGCTAGGAAGGCAAGAACTAACTGGAGGTGGTCAGAAGTGAGGAACATTGTAGTGATGGGAGTTAGTCACAGAGGCAGAGAACATTGAAGAGAGAGAGAGAGGGCAAGGTTACAGATCTCAGGAGCGTTAAGGTGGCTTCATAACAACACACAGAGGGAGGGTTGGCAGAAAATGTTTTAGGAACTGAAGTACTCTGTACAGACAGTGAGGTGAAATGGATGGTGGAAGTTTAGAAGTAATGAGGTGCAGTAGGACAGGATGTAGGAGTGCTGTGGGGACTGGAGAATGTTACAGTGACACCATGTCCTGGAGAGGCTGGAGGAAGGTGCACAGATGGGAAGGTCAGTAAGAGCTGGATGTTACAGACAGAGTGGGCTGTAGGTGCTGTACAAGATGACAGACGTAAGGATTTTTATAGTGCTTTGCTGATAGTGGTCACAACACTAGGGTTCAAAGTCGTTTTGGAAAAATATAAGGATAGGGCAGAAGTGAAGAGGCCAAATTTGTGGAAGCCCCTAAATCATTAGAATATCACTGTCACTGGGCATTATCATTATCACGAGACTGGATCTGGCAAACACAGACCGGGAGGAATTATCTGCAGTTGGGATCATATTCGGAAAGAGGAAGTATGTCAAAGTGATACAGGGAGAATTCAAGGCCAGTGTGTTCTGCGAAGAGTGAACGACAAAGCAGTAACTCCAGTGAATACTGGTCAATCGGTATATTGAGCTTGATAAAAGAAGTACACTGCGATGAAAACAGGCAAAGACCGACCAACGTATAGGAGTCCAAGGGGATCTTTAAAATGACGGGCAAATAATGGGCATGAAATATCCTTGGCAGATACTGTTAAGGAGAGACCACAAGGTATTTAGTGAGTATAGTTAGAGGAAGAGGATTCCCAGGTAAACAGCGAGGCTTGTTAGAAACCAAAGGACAATCTGTGCATGGAGCCAGAGGAAGTAGGTGAAGTCTTTAATGAATACTTTCCATCTGTATTCAAACCAGAGAATGGCATTGTATCCGGGGATTTCAGTTCAGACAGTGAGGTTCTAGAACATGAAAAGATGAATCAGGAGAAGGTATTAAATGTTTTCACAGGCATAAAGGTGGAGAAATCCCCAGTGCCCAATGAAATGTATCCCAAGCTGCTATGCGAGGGAAGGCAGGATATTGCTGGGGCTCTGGTGGATGTATACAATACTTTGCTGGCCACAGGTGAAATGCCGAATGACTGGAGGATCGCTAATATGGTTCATTTGTTCAAGAAGGGCATCAGGAATAGGTCAGGTTATTACAGAGTAGATAGTCTGACAGCAGGGGAGGGAAATTATTGGGAACAATTCTGATGATGCACCAACACTTCCAAAGGCAAGGATCAACTTGGCTGAGTCATCATAGATTTGATAGAGGGAGATACTGTCTGAGGAATTCAATTCAGTTTTTTTTAAAATGGTGTTTCAAAATATTTATGAGGGCAGTGCAGATGATGTGGTTTACATGGACTTGAATAAGGCCTTTGACAAGTTCCCTCATGGAAGGCTGGTCAAAACGTAAAGAGCCATTGGGATCCAAGGCAGGTTGGTAAATTGGATCCACAATTAGTGGATAGACTTCTTCGTGTTTCAAATTCTTTCACCAGTGGGTGTACCACAGGGATCTGTGCAGGAACCATTTCGGGCTATTATGTACATTAATAACTTGGATGTGAAAGCAGAAAGAGTCATTAGTAGGCTTGCAAATGACATAAATGGTGAGAGGGAGAGTCTCAGGCTGCAGTCTGATATCGATCAGATGATAATCTGAGCAGAGTAATGACGGATGGAGTTTACTTCTGATCACTGTGAGGTAATGCACTGTGGGATGTCTAATAAGTGAAGGATATACATCATGAATGGTAGGTCCTCCTGGAGTACTGAGGAACACAGTGTCCTTGGTGGACAAGTCTGTGGATGTCTGAAGGTGTCAGCACAGGTTGACAGGGTGGGGAAGGCAGCTGAACTAGGAGCAGGAGGGGGACCCACATCCTACTGGGGCGAATTGTTAGAGCTGCTTGAGAGGATATCATCTAATCTGGCAGGGTGTTGCACCTTAAACAGTCATAAGGCCAGAAAGAAGATTGAGGCTGGTACACAAATTAAAGAGAGCAATTTCATCAGACAAGGCAGGCAAGAACATAGCAGGAAATTGGAGGAAACTCATGATTACCTGCATTGATTTCAATACAAGGGGCCTGACAGCTCAGGAAGAGGAACTCAGGGCATGGATTGGAACATGGGACTGGGATACTATAGTTATTACAGAAACAAAGCTGAGGGAGGGGCAGGACTGGCAGTTCATTATTTCAAGGTAGAGATGCTGCAGGAAGCATCGAAGGGGAGGCAAGAGAGGATCCGTGGTGGTCGGTTTTGAATCCATGAATCGTCCCAGCAGTACTTAGAGAGGATATTCCTGTGGGATCGCCAACTGAAGTTATGTTAGTGGAACTGAGAAATAAGAATGGGTCATTACATTGATATGATTGTCCTACTGACCCCGAATAATCAGTGGCAGACTGAGGTACAAATATATCAGGAGATCTCAAATATCGATCATAATAATAGGGCTGTTATGGTTGGGGTTTTTTTTAACTTTCCAAATCTCGACTGGGACTGCCAGTGTTCAGCATTAGCAAGGGAGGAATTTGATAATGGTGTTCCAGAAACTCGCAATCAATATGTAAATGGCCTGAAAAGAGAAAGGGGCAAAACCTGACTGCCCCTTTGGAAACAAGGTCGGGAAAGGGACTAAGGTGTGAGTGGGTACGCATTTTGCCAAAATGACCACAATTCTATTAGCTTAAAAATAGCAATGGAAAAGGACAGGTCTGGTCCACAAGTTCAAGTTATGAAATGGGGCCAGACCAATCTTGATAGTATTAGACAGGAACTTTCAAAAGATGATTGGGGAGGCTATTTGCAGGAAAAGGGAAGTCTGGTAACTGAGAATATTTTAAAATTGAGTTAAATTGAGCGATCGTCACCAGCATATTCCTGTTTGTGTGCAGCTCAATGCTGACAGCATTCAGAAACACTGGTTGTCTATTGAGGGTCTGGTCAAGTAAAAGGGGCACATGTCAGGTATCGCCAGATGGATCAAGAGAATCCCTGAGGATCACAGAGGCAGTAGGAATACACTTTGGGTGGAAATCAGGAATGCAGGAACGGAACAAGAAATAGCCTCAGCAAAGAAGGATACGGAGAATCCAAAAGTGATTGTATAAATATATGGAATAAAAGAGTAACTCGAGACAAAATAATGTTTCTGAAAGATCAATGAGACCATTGATGTGTGGAAAAGCAGGATATGGCTAAGACCTTAAACACATTTTTTAACTCCAGAACTTACTGTGGACAAAGACTGGAGAACTCCGGGAACAAGAGTAATACGTTAGACCAAAATTGGACTTCGCTGCAATTCCAGTCTCCCTGCTATAGGAAGGATGGTGTGAAACTGGAAAGTGTTCAGAAAAGATTTACAAGATGTTGCCAGGGTTGTTGCTGAATAAGCTGGGGTTATTTACCCCGAGCATCGGAGACTGAGTGGTGACCTGACAGAGGTTTATATAAATATGAGGGTTACGGATTGGATAAACATTCACGGTCTTTTACCAGAGGTTGGGGAGTCCAAAACTAGAGGGCATAGTTTTAAGGCTAAAGGGGAAAGCTTTAAAAGCAACTGAAGGGACAGCTTTTTTATGCACATGGTGATGTGTGTATGGAATGAACTGAGAGAGAAAGTAACAAATACTGATATTATGACAACTTTTGAGAGATTCATGTGTATGTGAATAATAAGGATTTAGAGGTACATGGGCTAAATGCTGGTAAATGGGCTGGATTTATTTAATCTTCTGGTCAGCATGGAAGAGTTGGGCCAAAGGGTCTGTTTCCATGCTGTACATCTGTATGACTTTAAAAGAGTGCATGTTATAGAAGAGGTGGTGCTGGTGGTTTTAAAACATAAAGGTATGGAATGTCCCAGGACCTGATTAAGTATATCACAGGACATTGTGGGATGATAGGGAAGAAATCTTGGCGCCCCTCGCAAAGGTATTTGTACCATTGACAGACGTGTGTGATGAGCTGGAAGGCTGGAGTGTAGCATAGTGGACAGTGAAGGAGGTTTGCTAACATTACAAAGGGATCTTGATGATATGGGTGAATGAGCTGAAAAGTTGTAGATGGACTTCAATCTGAATAAATGCAAGGTAATGCACTTGGTAAAACAGACAAGGATAGAGCATATACAATTAATGTTCGGGCCTCGGTTCGTGTTTTAGAGCAGAGGGACCTCCGGTTTCAGGTACATAATTCTGAAAGTTTGCATCACAGGATTGATAATACAGTGCTTGGCATGCCTGACTATTGGATTAGTGGTGCTGGAAGAGCACAGCAGTTCAGGCAGCATCCAAGGAGCAGCGAAATCGACGTTTCGGGCAAAAGCCCTTCATCAGGATGATTTCGCTGCTCCTTGGATGCTGCCTGAACTGCTGTGCTCTTCCAGCACCACTAATCCGGTATTTGGTTTTAAGCATCTGCAGTTATTGTTTTTACCATGCCTGACTATTGCTCAGTCCATTGAGTGTAGGATTTGGGACGTCATGTTGAGATTGCACAGACGTTGGTGAGGCCTGTTCTGCAACACTCCGTCCAGGTCTGGTCGCCCAGTTGTGTGGAGGATATTATTAAGCTGCATGAGGTTCAGAAGAGATTTACCAGGACTTTGGTGGGTATGGAAGGCTTGAGTTCTGCAAAATGCCTGGATAGGCTGAGTCTTGTTTCACTGGCGGCTGAAGGTTGAGACGTGATGTTATAAAGTTTATTTCAAAAAAATAAGGTATATAGATCGACTTAATGGTAGTTGTCTTTTCCACAGAATGGGGTACTCTCAAGAGGAGGGACCACATTTTAAAGTTTTGAAGAGAGCGCTGTTCAAAAAAAAAGACATGGGGACAAATTGTTACACAGAGGGTGTTTTGATTGTAGAATGAACCTCCTGAGGTCGGGGTGGATGTGGGTACACTTACAATTTTTAAAAGACGGAGATGCTAAATGAGTCTTTTGCGTCAGTTTTTACTGTGGAAAAGAATATGGAAGATATAGAATGGAGGGAAATAGATGGTGACATCTTGCAAAATGTCCATATTACAGAGGAGCAAGTGTTGGATGGCTTGAAATGCATAAAGATGGATAAATTCCCAGGACCTGATCAGGTGTACCCTCGAACTCTGTGGGAAGCTAGAAAAGTGATTGCTGGGCCTCTTGCTGAGATATTTGTATCATCGATAGCCACAGGTGAGGTGGCAGAAGACTGGAGGTTGGCAAACGTGCGGCCACTGTTTAAGAAGGGTGGTAAAGACAGCCAGGGAATTATAGACCGGTGAGCCTGAACTCGGCGGTGGGCAAGTTGTTAGAGGGAATCCTGAGAGACAGGATGAACATGCATTTGAAAAGGCAAGGACTGATCAGGGATATGTAACATGGATTTGTGCATGGGAGATCATGTCTTATACACTAGATTGAGCTTCTTGAAGAAGTACGAAAGAGGATTGATGAGGGCTGAGTAGTAGATGTGATCTATATCGACTTCGGTCGACAAGTTTCCCCAAAGGAGACTGATTAGCAAGGTTCGATCTCCAAGAATACAGGGAGAACTAGCTATTTTGATTCAGAACTGGCTCAAAGGTAAAAGACAGAGGGTGGTGGTGGAGAGCTGCTTATCAGACTTGAGGCCTGTGACCAGTAGAGTGCCACAAGCATTGGGCCTACGAATGGTGAATAGCCAAGGTTAAATGAGGAACTCGAGGGGAAAAACGTGAGGTGAGAGAGCAATGATTTAAAGAGGGAGCTGAGGGGCAAATTATCCACAGAGGATGGTGCACAGACAGAACGGACTGCCAGGGGCACATGGGAGAAACAAGAACAATTATAACATGGAAAATACATTTGGGCAGGAACATGGAGAGGAGAAGATTTGAAGAGATAAGGGCCAAACGCAGGTAAATGAGACTCATTCAGTATGTGAAACATGGGCAGTATTAACGAGTTGGACCACAGGTTCTATTTCCGTGCTGTAACACTCTGTATCCAGCTAAAGAGGATTACAGTACCGAAATAAATCATATTGTAGACACTGAAACAATTTACAGCGATAGGGATGGTAGTCTGGAATCCAGTTCGTTTCAAGTGTGCGGAGGAACTATCGGAAGAGAGGAGCCTACAGGGACAGGAACTGTTATACGAGTTAAAAGTTATTGAAGACACTGGTCGATGAGACATGCCATGGATACAGTGTTGCAGAGTAGTGAGTCTTAGTACAGTGTTGGAGGGAGAACAAAGAACAGAAAGATATCAGGCAGCATTCCCACCCTCTCGTGGGAGGCCTGCTTTCCCTTCTGTTGTCCTGATGCTCACTTAGACAGCAGACGCCTGGATTGATAAGTATGAACTCCCCATGCTGAGTCAGTGCAACGTAAGTTAAAGTAGACCTGGTGATTAAGGCAGGGGAGTGTCTATACTGCACTGTGCTCCCCCTCCAGCACTGTATCTATGTCATGTCTTGTTAGCGATGTTAGGAGCCCTCACACTGCTCTCTGCTCTGTGCACTGTGAGTGATCTTACCTAATTGCAGGATTTATTGAAGGCTCCACATCTCCCTGCCCTTTGTCTCTCTGGCTGACCAATCGTCTTCAATGAGATGTTGGACGTGACACCAAGCAATTGGGAAGTCTATTGAGTCAGGAACTTCCTGAGTATCTCCAGGAGACAGAGATATAGACAGAATAAAAAATTAGACTGATGCAGTGAGGATTATATATGGAGAATGAAAATAAGCCCCACAGATATCTGGCAAATCCCACTCCATCCCTAGCCTGTGCTGTTGCATCTCTCTGGAGTGGAGAATTCTGTTGGCTCAGGATCTGGAGTAACTGCAAGAGCCGGAGGCGCTAACATAGGCGGCAAGTAGATCCACACAGTGAGGTATACCACATGGAGAGAGACTGAAAGATATAACCAGAGTGCTGGAAGACTTCAGGATCACACAGTTATGTTGGAAGAATGAGTTTAGCTTCATGATGCCTTGGTATCAGTGCTTAGGGATGATCAACCAGTGAGCTGGCAAAGTGATGGCCGAGTGGTATTATTGCTCGAGCATGTATCCAAAATATCATCTAATGTTCAGTGGAAGAGGGTTTGAACCCCACTATCATATTGGTGGAATTTGAAATCAATAATTTTTAAAATAGTAGTTAACAATCCATAAGTATATATGAAACCATTGCTAATGTACAAAAACCCAAATACTTGTCCTTTAGAAAATGAAATCTGCCCATCCTCACGTGGTCTGCACGACGTACCCACAGGAAAGTGTTTGCCTCTCAATGATCCTCTGAAATGGCTGACAAGTTACTCAGCTTGAAGGCAGCTAGGGCTGGGCAAGAAAGGCTGGTTAGCCACAGACACCAACATCCCATATTAGGTATTAAAAATAATCCATTCGGATGGTCCCACTGGAACTGTGCTGGGACCAGTATCCTGGCCAATCATGTCGATAGGTTTATGGATATGGCTTTCAACTGACAGAGAGGATGCAGGGACAGGGTTCAGGTGCAATGAGCTTTCAAAATGCAAAGAGAAAAGTTGAAGTATGGAGCAACATGGGAATGTGACTGAAGACAAGCAGAAAGGAACAGGATGGGACAGAGTTTAACTAAAACTGTACATCAGCGATTCGAATTGTGACAGGAAATTGTGGGAAAGAGTAAATGAAGTTTTTTTTTGGAATGGCAATGCCTCTTCAATAAGGTAGATTGATTTGTGACACAGAGATAAAAGATTTAGACACCAGTGTGACGTGGTTACAGGGTGAACAAATGGTGGACATAAATATTCAATGGATCACGACCTTGCGGAAACTCAGGCAAAATGGGTAACGCTAACAATAATGAATAACGAAGGCATTACAGAAAAATCATTTGACCTCAGATCATGAGGTAGAGACAGTCTGACTGTACATTCTGGCTACTCCTTGCCAAGGACACAATCAGCAGAACAGTTTTAGCCACCGAACAACATTCTATTGCCCATCACTGCATTACACAGAAACTTATTGGAATTTTTTAACAAACACATTGTGATAATTTTGGGAAACTTCAATATTCCCATAATCTGGGACAGTCACACTGACAACAGTTATTTTGGTCGCGGAGTTCAGAGATTTTTTTTTCAGTGTTTCTTTGAATAACAAATTGTGAAACTGGGTCGGGACATAACTATCACAGAGCGATCGTTGTGTGATGAAACTTAGTAAATGAGTAATATCACCTGGAGAGATCCGCAGGGAAATTGTGATTAAGTGCAGTTTAAAGAAATATAAAGTTTTACAGTGAATTACAGAAAGGACACGCCACAACTAGAAACAAAAACAGCCAATGACATGGGTTTGAGATGAGAACTGACCAAGGTAAAGAGGAGAAACAGACGGAAATATGTGTCTGAAAATGAACAGTGGAAAACATTTAAAATTGTATTGTAAATCACTCAACAAAAGAACATTCCATTGAAACAGACAAAACCTCAGCAAGAAATTCCCACTGGTCCCTCACTCGGGACAAAATGTATCATATTAGATTATGAGACTTAGAAGATCACCAAAAAGCACTTAAAATCCTGAAGTGAGAGCGTGCTTTAGGAGGAAATGTTAAAGGGATCGCAAAGGGTCTGCTAGCAGGAGTTGGGCAGTGGGAAGGGGAATCATTGGCAGGGTTTAATGTCACAAAAGGAACAGGGAGAGGTGAAGGTGCCAGAGGTGGTGAGAGAGTTACAGCGAGTGGTCAGGGCCTGAACGGTGTTACAAAGGCAGTCCGGATTGCTGCAGCTGGAGGTGTTTGCAGAGGTAAGAAGGCACGTATGTATTTTTATTTATTCATTCATGGGATGTCAATGTCACTGCTAATTATCCAGAGGACAGCTCAGAGTCAGCCATATTGCAGTGGGCCTGGAGTCACATGTCAGCCAAGACAGGTTAGAATGTCAGATGTCCTATATAAATGGATGTCAGTGAACCAGATGAGTTCTTCCCACTGATCAACAATGCTAATAGAATTTAGAACATAGAAAAATACAGCGCAGTACAGGCCCTTTGGCCCTCGATGATGCGCCGATCCAAGCCCACCTAACCTACACTAGCCAACTATCTTCCATATGCCTATCCAATGCCCGTTTAAATGTGCATAAAGAGGGAGAGTCCACGACTGGTACTGGCAGGGCATTCCATGAACTCACGACTCGCTGAGTAAAGAATCTACCCCTAACATCTGTCCTATACCTACCACCCCTTAATTTAAAGCTATGCCCCCTCGTAATAGCTGACTCCATACGTGGAAAAAGGTTCTCATGGTCAACCCTATCTCATCCCCTAATCATCTTGTACGCCTCTATCAAGTCACCCCTAAACATTATTTTCTCCAATGAAAACAGCCCTAAGGGCCTCAGCCTTTCGTCATACGACCTTCCTACCATACCAGGCAACATCCTGTTAAACCTCTTCTGCACCCGTTCCAGTACCTCCACATCCTTCCTATAGTAAGGCGACCAAAACTGCACACAATACTCCAGATGCAGCCGCACCAGAGTCTTCTACAACTGCAACATGACCTCAGAACTCCGGAACTCAATTCCTCTACCAATAAAAGCCAGTACGCCATGTGCCTTCTTCACCGCACTATTTACCTGGGAGGCAAATTTCAGAGATCTGTGTACATGGACACCAAGATCCCTCTGCTCATCCACACGACCAAGTATCCGACCATTAGCTCAGTACCCCATCTTTTTGTTACTCATTCCAAAGTGAATCACCTCACACTTACCCACATTGAAGTCCGTTTGCCACCTTTCTGCCCAGCTCTGCAGCTTATCTATATCCCGCTGTAACCTGACACATCCTTCCTCACTGTCAACAACTCCAGCGACTTTCGTATCATCCACAAACTTGCTCACCCAACCTTCTTCCCTCCTCCAGGTCATTTATAAAAAAGACAAACAGCAATGGTCCCAAAACAGATCCTTGCGGAACACCGCTAGTAACTGCACTCCAAGATGAACCTTTACCATCAACTACTACCCTCTGTCTTCATCCAGCCAGCCGATTCCTCATCCAAACCTACAACTCACCCTCAATGCCATTCTTCCGTATCTTTTGCAGTAGCCTACCATGGGGAACCTTATCAAACGCTTTACTAAAATCCAGATACACCACATCTACTGCTTTACCCTCGTCCACCACCTTAGTCACCTTCTCAACGAATTCAAAAAGGTTTGTGAGGCACGATCTGCCCTTCACAAAACCATGCTGACTATCCTTAATCTCTTTATTCCTATCCAGATGTTCATAAATCCTATCCCTTACAATTCTCTCTAAGACTTTGCCCACAACAGAAGTGAGGCTCACGGGCCTATAGTTACTAGGGTTATCCCTACTCCCCTTCTTGAACAAGGGAAACACATTTGCTATCCTCTAGTCTTCTAGCACTAATCCTGTAGACAACGAGGACATAAACGTCAAGGCCAATGGCTCTGCAATTTCCTCCCTTGCATTCTGGCCCAGGGGATGTAACTATTTTCCCCCTTTCCAGAGTTTCTAAACCTCTTCTCAACATATCTCAAAGCCGTCCATTCTAATGAATTGTGACTCAGTATTCTCATCGGCAACAATGTCCTGTTTCTGAGTGAATACTGACGAAATGTAATCATTCAGTGTCTCCCTAATCTCTTCAGCCTCCACATGCAACTTCCCACTACTATCTTGACTGGACATATTCCTACTCTAGTCATTCTTTTTTTCCTGACATACCTATAGAAAGCCTTTGGGTTTTCCCTAATCCTAACAACTAAGGACTTTTCATGTTCTCTCCTTGCTGCTCTTAGCTCTCTCTTCAGATCCTTCCTGGCTACCTTATAACTCTCAATAGCCCCAATTGAACATTCACGCCTCATCTTTACATAGGGCACCCTATTCCCTTTAACAAGGGATTCCAATTCCTTATTAAACCACGAATCCCTCACACGACCCTTTCCTCCCTGCCTGACAGGTAAATACTTATCAAGGACACTCAATAGTTGCTCCTTGACAAATTCCACATATCAATTACGCCCTTGCCTTGAAGTCTACTTTTCCAAGCCACACATCCTAAGTCATGCCTTACCGCATCATAATTTCTCAGCCCCCAGCTATAACTCTTGCCCTGAAGTGCACACTTATCCATCACTAGAGTAAAAGTCACCGAATTGTGGTCACTGTCCCCAAAGTGCTCACCTACCTCCAATTCTAACACCTGGCCTGGTTGATTGCACAGAACCAAATCCAGTATGGCCTCACCTCTTGTTGGCCTGTCTACATTTTGTGTCAGGAAACCCTCCTGCACACATTGGACAAACACCGATCCATCTAACGAACACGATCTATAGCTTTCCCAGTCAATATCAGGAAAGTTAAAGTCCCTCATAACAATCACCCTGTTACTTTCACTCTTCTCCTGAATCATCCTCGCAATCCTTTCTTCTACGTCTCTCGGACTATTAGGAGGCCTGTAGAAAACTCCTAACAGGATGACCTCACCTTTCCTCTTCCTCACCTCAGCCCAAACTACCTCAGATGGCAAGTCTGCATCCATCGTCCTTTTCACCGCTGTAATACTACCTTTGACAAGCAATGCCACACCTCTCCCTCTTTTACCCCCACCTCTGACCCTTCTAAAACATTTAAACCTTGGAACGTGCAAAAGCCAATCCTGTCCCTGTTCTACCCATGTCTCCGTAATAGCCACAACATCGAAGTCCCAGGTACCAACCCACGCTGCACGTTCACCTACCTTATTTCGTATACTTCTTGCATTGAAGTATACACACTTCAAGCCACTTTCCTGTTTACAGGCACCCTCCTTTGAGATTGATGCCATGTTCCTAATCTCCCTACACTCAAGGTCCTGCACCCTAAAGCTACAGTCTAGGTTCCCATGCCCCTGAAGAGTTCGTTTAAACCATCCCCCCCCCCAGCCCAAGAGCACGACCAAACCTCCCCCCAAGGATACAGGTGCCCCTCAGGTTCAGGTGTAGACCATCCTGTTTATAGAGGTCGCACCTTCCCCAGAAAGAACCTCAGTTATCCAGATACCAGAATCCCTCCCTCCTGCACCATCCCTGTAGCCACGCATTTAACTGTTCTCTCTCCCTATTCCTCGACTCTCTATCACGCTTTTATGTTGGCTTACCCAATGTCTGTACAGATACAACATGACGTCCCAAATCCTACTCTTAATGCTCTCCCCAGTGAAGGTAACCACCCCAAACGCCTGCTTCACCAGCCTGTCTACCTGTGACACCACTTTCAAAGAACTGTGTACCTGCATCCCTGGGTCTCTAAATGACGACACTACCCAGGGCCAGAACATTAACTGTACAAGTTCCACCCTGGTCTGTTTCACCAAAATGGAACACTCTACATTTATCTAATAAACTCCATCTGTTATTCTTCAGTCCACTATCCCAGCAGTACTCTTCATCCTGTTCTATCTCAGATAACCTTCATCACTGTCCAGTTTACCACCAATTTCAGTGTCACCCAAATAACTTACTGAACAGGAAACCAATATTCCCATCCAAACCATTTATCCAAATGACAAACAACTGTGGACACACTACACCGCTGGTCACATACCTCCAGTCAGAAAAACAATATGTCTCCCATCGCCCACGGTCTCCGACCATCAAGCCCAATTTTCTGTCCCGTTGACTAGCTCCGACTGAACGCCATATCCTTTTAGACTGATCTGAGCTAATTTCCTAGTTTACTATACGACACGAAGAACACAGAACAGTACAGAACAAGTCCCTTCGGACATGATTTGCCAATCTTTTATCAGACCATAAGATCAAATGAAACGTGGCAGATAGAGTTTCATTCAGATAAATGTGAGTTGCGGCATTTTGGGAAAGCAAATCTTAGCAGGACTTATACAATTAATGGTCATGTCCTAGGGAGTGTTGCTGAACCAAGAGGCCTTGGGATGCAGGTTCATAGAACCATGAAAGTGGAGTCGCAGGTAGATAGGATAGTGAAGAAGGCGTTTGGTATGCTTTCGTTTATTGGCCAGAGTACTGAGTACGGGAGTTGGGAGGTCATGTCGCGACTATACAGCACATTGGTTCGGTCACTGTGCGTGCAATTTTGGATTCCTTACTATTGGAAAGATTTTGGGAAACGAGAAAGAGTTCAGAAAAGATTTACGAGGATGTTGCCAGGTTGGAAGATTTGAGCTATACGGAGAGGCTGAAAAGGCTGGGGCTGTTTTCTTTGGAGCGTCGGAGGCTGAGGTGTGACCTTATAGAGGTTTACAAAATTATAAGGAGCATAGATAGGGTAAATAGACAAAGTCTTTTCCTTGGGTTCGGGGAGTCCAGAACTAGAGGGCATAGGTTTAAGGTGACAGGAGAATGATATAAAAGAGACCTAAGGGGCAACATTTCGGCACAGAGGGTGGTACATGTATGAAATGAGCTGCCAGAGGAAGTAGTGGAGGCTGGTATAATTGCAACATTAAAGAGGCATTTGGATGGGTTTATGAATAGGAGGGGTTTAGAGGGATATGGACCGGGTGCTGGCAGGTGGGACTAGATTGGATTGGGATATCTGGTCGGCATGGAGGGGTTAGACTGAAGGGTCTGTTTCCATGCTATACATTTCTATGACTCTAAATGTCATACCCTTCATTTCATTATTATGCATGTGCCAATCCAGAAGTATATTAAATGTCCCTAATGCATCTAATTTTACTGCCACCGCTGGCAGCGCATTCCACTCAGCCACCACTCTGTATGTAATGAACCTACTTCTGAAATCTCCCCTTCACCATCCGCTAATCACCCGAAAATTATACCCCCTTGTAATAGCTATTTATGTCAGAGTAAAAAAATGTCTCTCTATTCACTCTATGACTGTCATCACCTTGTTCACCTCTGCCAAGTTACCCCTCGTCCTTCTTCACTCCAATGAGAAAAGCCTTAGCTCCCTCAACCTTTCTTCATAAGACATGCTCTCCCGTACAGGCAGCATCCTGGTAAATCCCCACTGTACCCTCTATAAAGCTTCCACATCCTTCCTGCAATGAAGGGACCAGAACTGAACACAATATTCCAAGTGGGGTCTAACCAGGGCTCTATAGAGCTGCAGCATAACCTCACAGCTTTAAAACTCAATCCCCAAAGTAATGAAACCCCACACAATATATTCCTTCTTAACAACCCTCTCAGATTGGGTGGTTACTTTGAGGGATCTATGGACTTGGAACCCAAGTTCCCTCTGTTCCTCCACACTGCCAAAGACCCTGCCTTTAACCCTGAATTCTGTATTCAAATTCAATCTTCAAAATGAATGACTTCACACTTTTCCAGATTGAACTCCATCTGCCACATCTTAGCCCAGCTCTGCATCCTGTCAATGTCCCGTTGCAACCTACAACAGCCCTCCACACTATCAACCACTCCACCAACCTTCGTGTCATTGGCAAACTTACTAACCCACTCTTCCGCTCACACATACAAGTCATTCATAAACTCACAAAGAGCAGAGGTCCTGTAACCTCTCCCTGCAGAAAACCAATGGTCACTGAGCTCCAGGCTGAATGCTTTCCATCTATCATCACCGTCTGTTTTCTGTGGGCCAGTAATCCTGTATCCAGACAGACAGGTTTCCCTGTATCCCATGCCTCCGTACTTTCTGAATGAGCCATAAAGGTGTTTTGTCACATTCTCAAAAGATTCAATAAGACTTGTAAGGCATGCCCTGCCCTTTACAAAACCATGCTGACTATCTCTAATGAAACTATGGTTTCCCAAGGAATAATAAATCCTGTCTCTCAGAGTACTCTCTAGTAATCTGACATGTGTGAAATTTCCAGGATTATCCTTATTCCTTTTCCTGAACAAGGGAATAATATTTTCTTGCCTCCAATCATCTGGTAACACTCCAGTGGACAGTTAGGGTGCAAAGGTCATCACCAGGTGCGCAGCAATCCATTCCCTCGCTTCGTGTACTAACTTTGGACACATCCAGTCTGATTCAGCGACTTATCTATCCTTATCTTTTACGAAATTCTCAGCACATCCTCTTCTTAACATCCACCTGTTCACGTACATCAGCCTGTTTCACGCTGTCCTCACTAACAACGAGACCCTTCTCAGTAGTGAATACTGAGACATAGTATTCATTAAGGACCACCCCTACCTCCTGTGACTCCAGTCACAAGTTCCTTCCACTATACCAGTTTGGCCTTATCCTCATTCTGAACATCCTCTTATTCCTTACATAAGTGGAGAATGCCTCACGGTTTTCCTTAATCCTTCCCAACAATGCTTTTTCATGCATCCTTCTAGTTGCCATAAGTCCATTCCTCGGTTCCTTCCTGGTACCTGCAGAGAATCCCTACAGTGTGGAAACAGGCCATTTGGCCCAACGCCTCCATACCAACCCTCCAAACAATATCCAACGGAGCCCCATTCCTCCCACCCTATTACTCTTCATTTGCCCTGACTTATGCACCAAACCTACACATTTCTGAACACTATGGGAAATTTAGCATGGCTGAGACACTTAATCTGCACATCTTTGGGCTGTGGGAGGAAACCGGAGCACCTGGAGAAAACCCACACAGACACGGGGAGAATGCTCAAACTCCACACAGACAGTCGACTGAGGCTGGAATCAAAACGGAGTCCGTGGTGCTATGAGGTCGTAGTGTTAACCACTGAGACACCGTGCTGCTCCATGTTACCCTTTCGAAACCTGCCTGATCATTGCTTCCCCAACCTTAAATAAGCTCCCTTCTTCCTCTTGGCAAGATACTAAAGTCCATGTGGACAACGTTGACTGCTCTGCCTTCATCTATCTTTGGCCACCTCCTCGAAGAGTCAATCCGGTTTGTGAAACACGGTTTCCCACTCACAAAGCCATGCTGACCATCTCGAATCAGCCCGTTCCTTTGTAAATATAAGGAGGTCCTTTCTCTCAGAATCTCCTCCAACAACTTCGCCATCACTGGGCTCACGGGTATGTAATTTTCTGGCTTTTCCCTGCAGCCCTTAAGTGATGGAACGGCATTGGCCGCCCTACAGTCTTCCAACACCTCACTGTATCTGACGATAACATAAATATCTCGTTTAGGGACACTGCAATCTCTTCACTAGCTTCCCACAATATTCTAGGATCGACCTAATGAGCTATTGAGGATTGATCGACCGTTATTTGTTTTAAGATTCCAGCACTTTCTCTTCTCTGTTGAGGATTCTTTCTAAGACATCTCTATTCATTTCCCCAAGTTCCCGAGCTTCCAAGTCTTTCTCCACAGTAAATATTGACAAGACTATTTTGTCTAATATCTCACCCATCTCCTCTGGTTCCACACATGGGTAACCTTATTGATCTTTAAGGGGCACTATTCTCTACCAAGTTACTCTTTAGCCTCTATTGAAACTTGCATAAAGGCTTCTGATAATTCAAATGCACTATATCTCCTATACCACCTCACCCCTCCCACACCCTTACAATTCTGCTATTTATATTCACACCAACAAATTAAATCCAACAGGATCAGAAACAAATTCTCTTTTTTCAAATGTGTTTCTAACTGGCCAGTTATTGTATACTGGCATATCCTTTCTAACAATGTCAGTATGCTCCCGACTTACATTCAGGCTAACAATATTTGGTTTCAGACTGACAGCTGAAAGGTTTGAGGGAGTTCTTGTTTGTCAATCTGAAAAAAAGGTAGCTCACAAGGTCAGCAGGTAAGAGAGAAGGCAAATGAAATGCTGGCATTTAGTACAGAGGGAATGGAGTCTAAAAATAGGCAGCTCTAGATAAAACTATGCAAGATACAAGTCAGAAAACACCTCGAATGAGTGCTCGAAGGAAAGATATTGTCGCACTGGAGGCAGTCCAGAGAAGGTTCACTCGGCTGATCCTGGGAATGGGGGGATTTTGTAATGAGAAGAGGTGGAGTCGGTTGAGGTTGAACCCATTGAAGTTTCGATAATGAGAGAGAAATGGAATGAAAATCCAAAATTATGAGGGACTCTGATTGGGCAGATGATGGCAAGTTAGACATTAGAACAGTAGAGCACAGCAAGAGGCCCTTCGGCCCACCACGTCTATGATGTCCAAGATACTATTCTAACTCATACTATCTGCTTGCACATGGGTCCATATCCCTCTATTCTCTGCCCGTTCATGTTTCTGTCTAAATCCCACTTTAAAATTTTACTCACATTTCAGCTTCTACGACCTCCCTCGGTAACATCCACTCTACGTAAAAAAAAACTTGCCTCACACACCTCGTTTAAACTTTCTCTTTCACACCTGAAACCTATGCGCTCTAGTATTTGAAACTTACACATTGGAAAAGAGATTCTGACTATCTACATTATATATCCCTGTCCCAAATGTAATGCTCCTGTACCTGGTCAACTGTAAGCCTCTGATACTCTCACAAAACAATCCAACTTTGTTTAATTTCCTCTTACACCTAACGCACTCTTAAAAACCTTAACACAGACAACGTGCTAATAAACCTCTATTGTTCCCTCTCCACATCCTTCCTATTGTGTGGAGATGAGAACTGCACACAGTACTCCAAATGTGGCCAAACAAACATTTTATAGAATCACAGCATCAGATGCAGACCACTTTACCCAACATTGTGACTGATGAAAGCCAGTGTTCCATTTGCTTTCTTTCCCATCTGAAACACTTCTGTTCCCATTTTCTGGGAGTTACTGACTTGCACCAAGATCCTTCTGTATATCAATATCCCTCAGTATGCTAACGTTCTTCTTGAATTTGACATCATCTCACACTTGTCCGGATTAAACTTAATTTGCCATTTCTGTCTATCTCTCCAACTGCTGTGTAACCTCCTGCAGATTTTAATGAATCAGGGAAACAAGGGTTTTGTGGAAAAGACAGGAAAGTAGAGTTGAACGGTTACAGATCAGCCATGATCTAATTGAAGGACAGAGTATTCTCAGTTGGCCAAATTGCCTCATTCCCCTCCTACATCTCATGATCTGAGCACAAATTCAATATGTCCTGCATAATATTATGGGTCTCTGCTCACAAAACTCCTTTATAATGGGAATATTGGATATTTATTAGTATACAGCATTTGATCTACAAATATGATATGATGTTGTAGAAAAACATCTCGCATACAATCCAGGATTCTATCCGTTACAGCACTGATACTCATTGCTGTATCAGTTGGCATGGAGAGCATGATCACACACAGCTACTGCACTGCCCTTGCCATAAGTACATTCAGTGTCCTGACTGTAACTATATTGACATTCCCATCTCTGGTTGGTGCCTACAAAAGAATTCGTGCTAACGGTTGCAGCTGCTTGCTTATTCTCAGCTCAATTTTTCATATTCAGATCCACATGACTTTCTCATTAATGCATTAACCTCAGCCTTCCTTCACAACTTGTTGGCTTTATGCCGAGTCTGCCTATTGGGACTAGATTGGGTTGGGATATCTGCTCAGCATGGATGGGTTGGACCGAAGAGTCGGTTTCCATGCTGTACATCTCTCTGGCTCTATTAATTTATCCCAACAACCCTTCAATATTCACTTCCCAGCGATGGTCATTCTGCAGCTAAATCTCCGGAATGACAGTTCCATCATATCTGTTCACTGTCATTCCATCTGCCTTATGGCGAATGCAGGGAGTCATTCCTCAGTAGTGGGGTGGGGGGGGGTGGTGGTTGAACAGATGGTTACAGTTTACAGAGATTGTGAGGCTTACAGGGACTCGATGATGTTAGAGTTAAACAGAGTAACATCTGGTCAAGAATGTAAGTGGGACAAAGGGATTTGGGGATTGGAGTAATTTACCGAGATAGAGGGAGCTCGATTAGGTTCTGGAGATAGGGATAGGGATGGAGAAAGGAAGAAGTAGGCAGACAGAGGCACAGACATGGGGCTGTTTCTTCTCGGAGATTATTGTGCATACTAAAGGTTGCGACTGAAGATGTTTACAGATATAAGAAGGCTTCTAGACTCTGGAGACTACATAGATAGGAAGGCAATGGAGAATGCTAGGCAGCTGGGTTGGAGACATTTACACAAATGGGGAGGGTTGCAGAAACTGAAAGATGTTCCTGTGGTCGGGAGGGGTATGGTGTCGGGAATGAGGATGAAATTTAACAAGAAAAAGATCAAAGAATTGGAGTAGGATAGGAGATTACAAATTTTTCACAGCTAAGGAAGGGTTGGAGGAAGTGGAGAAGATTACATAGGTCGGGACCGACGGAGAGATTAAAGACAAATACATTGACATGGAGGGCGGTATTGGTGGGAGGAGCTTACAGGGATAGACAGGACTGTCGCGGTTTGCAGGGATGCAGGAATTTAGTATCTACTGGAGAGGTTTAGGGATTAGGGTGTTAGGGACTGGAGAACCTGACAGAGACAAAGACAGCGGTGTGGTGTGGACGGGAGGAGATTCAAAACAGAGGAAGGATTATGGGGAGTTGAGAATATTACAGAGATCACTAACGCATCATGGGCCAGGAGTGATGCCTACGATCCCCTGTGCTGTCTCATCGAGGACCAGTACAGCAGAGGTGAAAACAGGGCCCTCACAAGATGGTTGGAATGAAGCCTAGAATGTCGCTGTTCCTTGCCCAGCTCTGTATCTATGTCTGGTCTTCCAGGTCTGAATGCATAAGTCTACTACCTCCACCCGGTGCTGTTTACTGTGAGTGATCTTACCGGCTGAAGGCTTCAGATCTCCCTCTCCATCTCTCTCTTTGGCTGACTAAACAGCTTCAATGAGGTAATGGATGAGACAAGAGTTAGGATCGACTTGATTACCTGCATGAGACAGAAATAGACAGAATGGGAAATTAGACTGATGCCATGAGGATAACTCATGCAGAATGGCTTTGAGTCCAGCAGAGATCTCGAAAATCCCAGTCTCCATCCCTTGCCTGTGCTGCTGCGTCTCTCTGGATTGGACAATTCTCTTGACTCAGGATCTAGGAGGGAGAAATGCTGACAGAGGCAGCAAATAGACTGACACAGCGATGGATACAACATGGAGAAATCTTGAGTGATATCACGTTATTAGATACTGCATTAACAGGAAATTGTTTGAATTTGTAACAAACGCACTGGGATAATTGCGAGCGGATTCAACCTTCCTATCTCATCATCTCTTTGGTGGTGGGTCAAAGACGAGGCTTACTCTCTCCCCATCTCAGGGTTGGGGTCTGGAGTTGGGTGTACAGACCGATGTGGCCTTCCACAGTCTCTGTTACACTTGGGGCAGAAGGTGGCCATGGGAAGGGGGTGGGTGGGGCGGTGCTGTGGTCACACGCTCCTTGTGCGGTTTTCCCTGGATTCCAATTATCTCCACAGCTAGTCTAACTATCCCTAATCATTCCATGCCTTTCCAAATGTCATCTGCAAAATGCTAATCAAACTGCTGTCCTTTTCATCTGAATCTCAGATATAAATTACACACAGACAACGCAGCACTGATCCTTGTGAAACACCATTGGCCACAGACGTCAAATCAGAAATTCACCACTGCACATGCCTCTGTTTACTATCACCAAGAAAATATTGTGTCCAACTTACCAACTTACATGGATTTTCATTTGATCTTCTAGATATCCCTTGCTATTTGGAAGTTGTCCTTTCAAAATGACACTGTATTTTGATTCCCAGATTAAATTGGCTGTCTCACTAATGCACTGATTGCATCCTTTCTTCACAACAAAACGGGACGTTGTTTAGTTTTTTTTTTGCTGATCCTGCCTAATTCCCTACAACCCTTCAATAGTCACTTCCCAGCCATGGTCATTCTCCAGCCACCCCTCCATAATAACAGTTCAATCAATTCTGTTCTCTTCAGTTAATGCTGCCATTCCATCTGCCTTGTTGCAAATGCATGGCGTGTGTCACCGAGAGAGGGCCTTTGAGGGATGGATAGAGGTCCCAAAGTTGGAGAGATGTTTGGGGGCGCAACAATGTAGCAAGGTTTAAACATATTTACAGTTGCTACAGAATTAAAAATCACACAACACCAGGTCATAGTCCAACAGGTTTAATTGGAAGCACACTAGCTTTCAGAGCGATGCTCCTTCATCAGGTGATTGTGATTGTCTATCACCTGATGAAGGAGCGTCTCTCCGAAAGCTAGTGTGCTTCCAATTAAACCTGTTGGACTATAACCGGATGTTGTGTGATTTTTAACTTTGTACACCCAGTCCAACACCGGAATCTCCGAATCATTGCTACAGAATGTTCGTATGAGTAAACATTTTATTTTTTGGAGGAAGTTAGAGAGATAAATAGTCTTTGATTAGACTTCAGAGAAAGGGATGTGTGTAGGGCTGTGAATCGTTACATGAGAATATTACAGTGATAGGAAGGTTGGTATGGACTGGAGAATATTCCAGGGAAAGGGAGGGTGGTATGGACTGGAGAATGTTGCAGGGATAGGGGGAAGTTGCAAACTGGATAAAGTTAGAAGGAGATATGATTTTATGCACTGGAAGGTATGTCAGACCGAGTGAGTGGTGTGCATGCTGCAAGATATGACAGGGATAGGGAAGCTTGTTCAGACTGGAGGAGAGAGTCATAGAGAGGCTTGTGACAGACCAGATTCACTTATAAGCAGAGGATGTGCGACAGTGAGCAGACCCTTTGGCAGATATAAACGAGGATACAATGGCCAGAAAGCAGTCACATCTATACATAGGTGTATAGGAACTGAAGGAATTGAAGAGATTACACAGACTGGGAGTGTAGTATGCAGTGGAGTAGATTAAACTGGTAGGGATGGTTTTAGAGACTCAACAACGTTAGGAAATAATGGGGGTTGCAGTGGTGAAAGCGGGTTTCAGCACGTTGGAGGATATAGATATGAAGGAGTTTTCACAGAGAGCGATGCCTTTCGGGTGCGGTGGGGGCTGCACAGTACAGGGAAATGTAATGGCTGGAGGCATGTACACAGATAGGGAGAGTATTAGTGGTCGGCAGAATTCACAAAAATGGATTTGCAGGACATGGCAGAAATCAGTAGGGTTGTATCAACTTGATGGTGTACACAGGCAGGAAAGGATTGGAGCAGCTCACCATGACAGAGAGACGCATGGAGACTGGCGATGATGCAGAAAGATTACTATGTTTCATTCTATACAAATGCATAAGTCTCTCCTGGTTCTTTCTTTATGTGTCTGAACCACTGTCGATAATCTTCTGGTTCGAATCCATAAGCACTTAAAATAGCCTGTTTAACATGTGCATAATCACTTGACCACTCATGAAACAGCACTGCAAATAACTCACTGGCTCTGCCTAACAGCATAGACTGAACTAGCTTTACCCACAAGACCTCAGGCCACTCCAATTGTCTATCCAATTATTCAAATGAAGTACAGAGGTCCTTGAAAGTAGAGTCACAGATAGATAGGATAGCAAATAAGGCACTTGGTATACATTCCTTTATTTTTCAGAGTATTGAGTACAAGAGTTGCGAGGTCATGTTGCGGCTGTACAGGACATTTGTTAGAACACTTTTGGAATACCGTGTGCAATTCTGGTCTCCTTCCTATCGGAAGGATGTCGTGAAACTTGAAGGGTTCAGAAATGATTTGCAAGGATATTGCCAAGATTGGAGGATTTAAGCTATAGGGAGAGGCTGAACAGGCTGGGAATCATTTCCCTGGAGCTTCGGAGGCTGAGGGGAGACTTTATAGAGGTTTACAAAATTACGAGGGGCATGGATAGGATAAAAAGATAAAGTATTTTCCGTGGGGTCGGTCTGTCCAGTACTATAGAGCATAAGTTTAGGGTGAGAGGGAAAATGTATAAAAGAGAGCTAAGGGAGAAATATTTCACACAGAGGATGGTACGCGTTTGGAATGAGCTGCCAGGGGAAGTGCTGCAGGCTTGTACAATTGCAACACTTAAAAGGCATCTGGATGGGTATATGAACAGGAAGGGTTTAGAGGGAGATGGGCAATGTGCTAGTTGGTGCGGCTGGATTGTCATGGACAAGTTGGACCGAAGGGTCTGTTTCCATTCTGTACATCTCTATGATTCTCTGACTCTAATTGCCGAAGTTTCAAGTTACTGCAGGCAGTCAATGATCGAGATAGAATTGTGAGGTCTTTTGGGGGTTACACAGTTCTGGAGGATTGTAGGGACTTGGTGATGTTGTATATGGAAGTAGGGGGGTCGGGACTGAAGGTTGGAACGGAAATGGAGAGAACTGCATGGGATTACAGAGGTCTGGAGGCTTGTGGTCTCTGGTGGAAGTTCCATGTAGAGGGATGTTTTGAGGAACTGCAGGACAATGGAGGGATAGGCAGATTTGAAGGGGCTGGAGGGGTTTACAAATGCATTGAGAAATTTAGTGACTAGAGCATACAGAGATGGTGAGGGCTGTAGGAGATACAATAATTGAGAAGGACTGTAGCAGCTGGAGATGTTCACATGACAAGGAGGATTGTACAATTGTGAGAAGTATACAGCGGTAGGGACTTTGGAGCATTGTCAGTAATTAGTGGTTTGGAGCACTGTCCAGACTGGGGGAGGTTTCAGAATGAGGGAGGGGTCGAGCAAAAGAAAGCAGTTGCAGAAAATCGAGGAACACAAACATGTCATTTCAGTGCTGTACCACTGACAGTCATCGGGAGGGCAGTTGTCCTCATTAAAATGTACAGATCCTCAGGGGAATGGACGGGGTGGATGCTGAAAAGATGGTTCATCCGTCTTTTGGGAGAGAGACAAAAAGCAGACTCTGTTTGACAATGGTCGAGAAGGGGAGTTGTCTTTTTCTTCCAATGGCCCAAAAGTACTTAAGGTTTGTTCCCACACAGCTCAAAGGAATGCAATGTGATAACATTGGTCATTTAGAATTGCATGAGATACGAGTCCAAGGCCAGGTTGGAAGGGTTGGAGGGAGTGAGAGAGAAGGGAGATGTTCAACAGCTTGAAGGGTTTCCAGGGACTGGACACTGTCAGGACTAGAGAACATGGCACGCTCACTCATGAGAGGGAGATAACGATCTGGCACAAGGTCAAACACAGCAGGAGGACCCCAAGCTCCATATCTGGCATTTACTCAGGAGCTGCTCTCACCCAGTCTGGTGCCAAGCCCCACATGCAAACAGAGTCTAGATTAGAGTGGTGTTGGAAAAAAACATCAGGTCAGGCAGCATCCGAGGAGTGGGAACATCAACATTGGGCAAAACATATAGAACATAGAACATAGAACAATACAGAACAGAACAGGCCCTTCGGCCCACGATGTTGTGCCGAAATTCTATCCTAGATTAAGCACCCATCCATGTACCTATCCAAATGCCGCTTAAAGGTCGCCAATGGTTCTGACTCTACTACTCCCACGGGCAGCGCATTCCATTCCCCCACCACTCTCTGGGTAAATAATCCACCCCTGACATCTCCCTATACCTTCCACCCTTCACCTTAAATTTATGTCCCCTTGTAACACTCTGTTGTACACGGGGACAAAGTTTCTGACTGTCTATCTATTCCTCTGATCATCTTATAAACCTCTATCAAGTCACCCCTCATCCTTCGCCGTTCCAACGAGAAAAGGCCGAGAACTCTCAACCTATCCTCGTATGACCTATTCTCCATTCCAGGCAACATCCTGGAAAATCTTCTCTGCACCCTCTCCAAAGCTTCCACATCTTTCCTAAATTGAGGCGACCAGAACTGCACACAGTACTCTAAATGTGGCCTAACCAAAGTCCTGTACAGCTGCAACATCACTTCACTACTCTTGAATTCAATCCCTCTGCTAATGAACGATAATACACCATAGGCCTTCTTACAAACTCTATCCACCTGAGTGGCAACTTTCAAAGATCTATGTACATAGACCCCAAGATCCCTCTGTTCCTCCACCTGACTAAGAACCCTACCATTATCCCTGTATTCCGCATTCTTATTTGTTCTTCCAAAAAGGACAACCTCACACATGGCAGGGTTGAACTCCATCTGCCACTCCTCAGCCCAGCTCGACATCATATCCAAGTCCCTTTGCAAACGACAAATGCCCTCCTCATTGTCCACAACTCCACCTATCTTCGTATCATCTTCAAATGTACTGACCCACCCTTCGACTCCCTCATCCAAGTCATTAATAAAAATTACAAACAGCAGAGGACCCAGAACTGATCCCTGCGGAACTCCACTTGTAACTGGGCTCCAGGCTGAATATTTACCATCTACCACCACTCTCTGACTTCGACCGGTTAGCCAGTTTTCTATCCAATTGGCCAAATTTCCCTCTATCCCATGCCTCCTGACTTTCCGCATAAGCCTATCATGGGAAACCTTATCAAATGCCTTACTAAAATCCATGTACACTACATTCACTGCTCTACCCTCATCCATATGCTTGGTCGCCTCCTCGAAGAATTCAATAAGACTTGTAAGGCAAGACCTACCCTTCACAAATCCGTGCTGGCTGTCCCTAATCAAGCAGTGTCTTTCCAGAGACTCATAAATCCTATCCCTCAGTACCCTTTCCATTACTTTGCCGACTACAGAAGTAAGACTAACTGGCCTGTAATTCCCGGGGTTATCCCTATTCCCTTTTTTGAACAGGGGCACAACATTCGCTACTCTCCAGTCCCCTGGTACCACCCCCGTTGACAGTGAAGTCAAGAAGATCATTGCCAACGGTACTGCAATTTCCTCTCTTGCTTCCCACATAATCCTAGGATATATCCCGTCAGGGCCGGGGGACTTGTCTATCCTCAAGTTGTTCAAAATGTCCAACACATCTTCCTTCCGAACAAGTATCTCTTCTAGCTTACCAGTCCGTTTCACACTCTCCTCTTCAACATTAGGGTCCCTCTCGTTCGTAAATACTGAAGAGAAGTACTTGTTCAAGACCTCTCCTATCTCTTCCGACTCAATACACAATCTCCCACCACCGTCCTTGATCGGACCTACCCTCGTTCTCGTCATTCTCAGGTTTCTCACATACGCATAAAATGCCTTGGGGTTATCCTTGATCCTATCCGCCAAGGATTTTTCATGCCCTCTCTTAACTCTCCTCATCCCTTTCTTCAGGTCCCTTCTGGCTATCCTGGATCCCTTCACTGCTCTGTCTGAACCCTGTTTCCTCAACCTTATGTAAGCCTCCCTCTTCCTCTTTACTCGACATTCAAACTCTCGTCAACCAAGGCTCCCGTGTGATGTTCTCCCTCCTCGGATGCTGTTTGACCTGCTGTGCTTTTCCAACACCACTCTAATCGAGACTCTGATCTCTAGCATTTGCAATTCTCACTTTTGCCACATACAATTGGCATGAGGTTTCCCAACTGCTGGTGCTCCGGGCTCCGCTGAATCAGTCGGTGAGCTATTTACACTGGTACACATTGTCCAAAAACACTGTCCTAGCCGACATAAACTGGGAAATTCACACTCTCCCAAGCAAAGACCATCTGCACTCAGATTCCCTGGTGATATAACCCTCTGAGTGACAGTCTGTAGGGAACAGCAGAATCCACGAACCCCCTTCAGGGTCAATGAGAAACTTTCATTATTTTAACAATGACAACTCCTCACATCCTGCATCTCACAAAACTGCCATTTAAAAATATTAAAAGAAAGAACATTCTAAATAAAGGCTTCCATGAGGTGAGGTCTGGTCAATCCTGTAGATCTGGATGTTACAAGCTGCACGGAGAGTGCTTTATACCAGAGCAGCACCAGGTCAGTGTCAGGCACCCAGACAGAATGAGCAAATAGATTCACACCTGAACTCACATCTCCCAGCCTGGGAACCTGAAACTGTGCTCACTCATTCCCGTAAAGATTTCTAGAAACAGGATATCAGAGTCAGAAGACTGGAGGTTGGCTATCATGTTGCTACTAATTAAGAAAGGCAATAAGTAAAAGCCAGGGAACTATAGACTGGTGACCCTGACATCGGTGGTCACGTTGTTGGAGGGAATCGTGAGGGACAGGATGTACATATATTTGGAAAGGCAAGGACTGATTAGGAATAGTCAACATTGCCTTGTGAGTGGGCAGTCATGTCTCACAAACTTTATTGAGTTTTTTGAAGTAGTAACAAAGAAGATTGATGATGGCATAGAGGAGGATGTGATTTATATGGACTTCAGTAAGGCGTTGAACAAGGTCCCCCATTGGAGACTGGTTACCAAGATTAGATCTCACGGAATACAGGGAGAACTAGCCAATTGGTACAGAACTGGCTCAAGGGTAGAAGACAAAGAATGGTGGTGGAGGGTTGGTTTTCAAACTGGAGGCCTGTGACCAGTG
This sequence comes from Chiloscyllium punctatum, assembly GCF_047496795.1. Taxonomy (NCBI): domain Eukaryota; kingdom Metazoa; phylum Chordata; class Chondrichthyes; order Orectolobiformes; family Hemiscylliidae; genus Chiloscyllium; species Chiloscyllium punctatum. The sequence continues at coordinate 176,414 of NW_027309916.1, read as the reverse complement.
GAGTGCCACAAGGATCGGTGCTGGTTCCAATAATTTGTATAGTTTACATAAATGATTTGGATGTGAGCATAAGAGGTATAGTTAGTAATCTTGCTGATGACAACAAAATTGGAGGTGTAGTGGTCAGCGAAAGAGGTTACTTCCGATTACAATGGGAGATGTAGATTAATTCAGATTTTTGCGAGGTGTTGCATTTTGCAAAAACAAATCTTTGCTGGACGTATACACTTAATGATAATGTTTGACGGAGTGTTGATGAACAGAGATATTGGAGTGCAGGTTCATAGCTCTTAAAAGCAGAGTCGCAGGTAGGTAGGATAGTGAAGAAGGCATTTGGTATGCTTTCTTTTATTGGTCAGAGTATTGAGTACAGGAGTTGGGAGGTCATGTTGTGGCTGTACAGGACATTGGTTGGGTCACTTTTGGAATATTGTATGCATTTCTGGTCACCTTCCTATCGGAAGGATGTTGTGAAACTTGAAAGGGTACAGAAAATATTTACAAGGATGTTGCCAGGATTGGAGGGTTTGAGCGATAGAGAGAGGTTGAATAGGTTGAGGTTGTTTTCCTTGGAGCATCGAAGGCTGAGGGGTGACCGTATAGATGTTTATAAAATCATTAGGGACAACCTTATAGAGATTTATAAAATCATGAGGGGCATGGAGAGGCTAAAGAGACAAAGTCTTTACCCTCTGGTGTGGAAGTCCAGAACTGGAGGGCATAGATTTATGGTTAGAGGGGAGAGATATTTAAGAGACTTAAGGGGCATTTAATTTTTCATTCAGAGGGTGGTACGTGTATGAAATGAGCTGCCAGAGGAAGTGGTGGAGGCTGATTCAAAGACATCTGGATGGGAATATGAATGAGAAGGTTTTGCAAGAAAATGGGCCAGATGCTGGTAGGTGGGACTACATTGGGATGGGGTATCTGGTAGGCATGAAAGTGTTGGACCGAAGGGTCTGTTTCCACGCTGTACATCTCTTTGACTCTAGGACGGGCTGAATGGTCCAATCAAAAATGATTGGTGGTTCAAATCATAACATCCTTCAGGTTCCACAATCCATTCTTGGTCCCATCCTGCAGGCTCTATGAATCCCACTCACTCTAACCTCCTCAGGATCCACGTCCCTTCCTACATTACTACCATCCTCCTGGTTCTGCAGCCCTTCCTAAGTCTGTAACATGGCGCAGTCTCTACAACTCTTCCCTCCTCTGCAATGTTCCCCAGAAAGGCACTGGAGGCCCGTAGCATTTTCAAGAGTTAAGGAGGTATATCGGGACTGCAGGATTTTGCAGGCATTAGGAATATAGGGACTTGAGGAGGTTTCACAGTTTATGAGTATTGTAGGGACTGTAGGAAGTTACAAAGATAGGGATGGTTTCAGATTGGAGGATTCTGCAGAAAACCTTTACATGGTTAAAGGCAGAATTCTGAACAGTGTGCACGAACAGAGGGATCCTGTGTCCCTGAAGTTACCACCCAAGTTGAGAGGGTGGTAAGAATGCGTATGTTGTGTTGGCTTTCATTGTCAGGTATGGCTAAGACCGTAAACATTTTGTTCCTCCAGAATTTACTGTGAACAAAGACCGAGTAACTCAGGGAACAAGAGTAATACGTTAGATCACATTTGGAGTTCTCCGCAATTCCAGCTTCCCTGCCATAGAAAGGATGTTGTGAAACTTGAAAGCACTCAGAAAAGATTTACAAGATATTGCCAGGGTTGTTGATGAATAAGCTTGGGCTATTTTCCCTGGAGCGTAGGAGACTGAGGATTGACCTTAAAAAGGTTTATATAAACATGAGCGGAATGGATTAGGTAAACATTCAAGGCCTTTTCCCAAGGGTTGGGGAGTCCAAAACGAGAGGGCATGGGTTTACAAAGGGACTGAAAGGATGGCTTTTTCACGCACATGGTGATGTGTATATGGAATAAGCTGAGAGAGAAATTAACGGCGACTGATACAATTACATCTAAAAGATATCTTGATGGGTATTTGGATAGTCAGAGTTAGCGGTACACGGGCCAAATGCTGGTAAATGGGATTAATTTATTTTGATCTTCTAGTCAGCATTGATGAGGTGTACCGAAGGCTGTACATCTCTATTACTTGCAAGGAGTGCATGTTATAGTGCAAGGTGGTGCTGGTGGTTTTAAAACCCAAAGGAATGGAAAGCCCCAGGACCTGATTAAGTGTATCACAGGACATTGTGGGATGCTAGGGAAGAAATTGAGAGCTACTAGCAAGGGTATTTGTACCATTGACAGCCATGTGTGACCAACTGGAAGGCTGGAGGGTGGCATAGTGGACGGTGAAGGAGGATATCTAAGATTACAAAGGGATCTTGATGAAATGGGTGAATGGCTGAAAAACTGCAGATGGAATTCAATCTGACTAAATGCGAGGTAATGCATTTGGTAAAACAAACAAGGGTAGAACTGAGACAATTAATGTTCGGGCCTCGGTTAGTGTTTTAGAGCAGAGGGACCTCCGGGTTCAGGTACATAATTCTTAAAGTTTGCATCACAGGATGGATAAGACAGTGCTTTGCATGCCTGACTATTGCTCAGCCCATTAAATATAGGATTTGGGACGTCATTATGATATTGTACGGGCATTTGTGAGGACTCTTTTGCAATGCTCTGGATAGTTCTGATCGCCCAGTTATAAGTAGGATATTCATTTGTAAAGGCAAGGATTGATGAAAGATAGTCAGCAGGGCTTTGTGCGTTCAAATTCAAGTCTCACTAACTTGATTGCTTTTGTTGAAGTGGTGACCATACATTGTCTACACCAACGTAAGCAGGACCTTTGATGGGATTTAGCATGATATACAGGTTTGTAAGATTAGATCACATGTATTCAGTATGAGCTCGTTAAGTGGAAACAAAATTGGCTTTCAGTCGGAGACAGACGGTGGTGGGAGATGATTGTTGTTCAGACTGGAGCCTGTGATCAGCGGTGTGATATCAGGATCAGGCCTGGCTCCATTGATGTGCATCATCTACATAAACGATTTGTTTGAGAATATCGGAGTCATTGTTAGTAATTTTGTGGATTATCAAATTAATGGGGTAGTGGGCAGTGAATACAGTTATCAAAGAGGATCTCGACCAACTGGGCCAGTAGACCAAGGCATGAAAGGTGGATTTTAATTCAGGTATTGAGTTTTGGACTAACACAGTTAATGGTACAGCCCTGGGTAGTGTTGTCAAACAGAGAGAGACCAAGGGGTGCAGTTACATTGTTCTTTGGAAGTGGCATCACAGGTGGACTGAGTGGTGAAAGCGGCATTTGGCACACTTGCCGTCTTTGGCAAACACTTTGATACATGAGTTGGAGATATTTGTAACATTGTCTTCAATATTTCCCTTGGACAGAGGAGGCTTATACGGAGTGACCTTATAAAGGTTTATAAAACCATGCAGGGAGGAAGAATGGTGAATAGCCAATGGTAAGTGAGTCCAAAGCTAGAGGGTATAAACGGGAGGTGAGAGAGCAAAGACTTAAAAAGGGAGCTGAGGGGCAACATTCACAGAGCATGGTGCATAGACGGAATTAACTGCCAGGGCCACATGGGAGAAACAAGAACAATTAAAACATGGAAAAGACATTTAGGAGGTACATGGAGTGGGGAAGGTTTGAAGGGACATGGGTCAAACACAGGCAAACGCTGTTGAGTTTTGGAAAAAATGGTCAGCATTGATGACTTGGACTGAAGGTTCTGTTTTCATGCAGCATGACCATGTACCCAGTTAAAGAGAAGGAGAATACGGAGATAAGGCATGTTGTCGACACTGAAGCAAGGTATAGTGATAGGGATGATAGTCTGGAATAGAGTACGTTTCAAATATGCGGAGGGCCTCTATGGAAAGAAGGATGTTACAGAGATAGGAACTCTTATAGGAGTTAAAAATTATTAAACACACTGAACCACAAGACATACCATAGGTGCATTGTTGGAGAAGGTACACAAAACAGAAATATCCCAGGCAGCATTCCCACTCTTTCGTGGAGGCCTGCTTTCCCCTCTGTTGTACTGATCTTCACTAAGAGACTTCAGGTCTGGATTGATAACTGTGAACTCTCTATGTTGTCTCAATACAACGTAAGTTAAATTAGACGTAGTGATTGAGCCAGAGTTGTGGCCGTACTGTGCTCCCCCTGCAGCACTGTATCTATGTCATGGCTTGTTAGCTGATGTTTGGAGCCCTCCCATTGCGCTCTGCTCTGTGCATTGTGAGTGATCTTACATCACTGCAGGATTTATTGAAGGCTCCACATCTCCCTGCCCTTTGTCTCTCTGGCTGACCAACCATCTTCAATGTGGTGATGGAAGAGACACCCAGCAGGTGTGAAGTCTATTGAGTCTTTCTGAGTACCTACAGAAGATAGACAAATAGACAGAATGGAAAATTACACTGATGTAGTGAAGGTTACACATACAGAATGGCACTGAGTCCCACAGAAATCTGGAAAATCGTAGTCTCCATCCCTGGCCTGTGCTGTTTCTCTGGAGTGGAGAATTCTGTTAGCTCAGGATCTGGAGTAGCTGCATGAGTGAAAGGCACTGACAGAGGCAGCAATTCGACCCACACAGTAAGGGATACCACATAGAGAGATACTGAGTGATATCACCAGAGTGCAGGAAGGTATCAGGATCAAACAATTGTGACAGAAGAATATGTTTAGCGTCATGATGCACTGGTATCAGTGCTCAGGGATGAGCAACGTATGAGCAGGTGAAGTGATGGCCTAGTGGTATTATTGCTAGAGCTTGTATCCCAAACCTCAGCAAATGTTCAGGAGAGTCAGATTTAAATACCACGGTCTGAAGTGGTGGAATTTGAAATCAATAATTTAAAATATTATAATTAACAATCCATAAATATGCATGAAACCATTGCTGACGTACAAAAAGCCCAAACACTTGTTATTTCGAGAAGGACTTCTGCCCATCCTCACGTGGTCTGCACGACATACCCACAGCAAAGTGTTTTCCAAATCCAATTAGAAAAGGTGACACATCGGAACAGCATGGGGATGTGGCTAAAAACAAGCACAAAGGAACAGGATGGGATAAGGTTAAACTAAAACTCTGTATTAGGGAATTGGTTTGTGATAGGAAATTGTGGAAAAGAGTATAGAACTTTGTATCAACAAAGTCTCTACAATAAGCTAGCTGGATTTGTAACACAGAGATGAATGAGATTTAGACATAAGAGAGCTAAGGTTACAGGGTGAACAAAATGTGGAACATAAATATTCAATGGTTCACAACCTTGTGGAAACTCAGCCAAATTGGACGACGCTAACAATAATGTGTAACAAAGGCATTATATAGAAAGCAATGGTGGGGGGGGGGGGGGGGGAGAGAGGAAGGGGGTTGTTCCTTAAAAATGAATAGGAAAACAATGGTCACAAAATATCCTTAGCAGATAATGTTAACGATAAGGCACAAGATATTTAATAAGTACAGTTAGAGTAAGGGGATTCCCAACTAAGCAGTGGGGCCTGTTAGAAACCAAAGGGACGATCAGTGCATGGAGCCAGAGCAGGTAGGTGAGGTCTTCAATGAATGCTTCCCATCTGTATTCACACAGGAGAAAGGCATTGTAGCCGGGGATTTCAGTTTGGATGGTGATGCTCTGGAACATATTAAGGTCAATGAGAAGGAGGCTTTAAATGTATTCACAGTCAAAAATGTGGAGGAATTTCCAGGAACAAAATATATCCCAGGCTGTTATGAGAGGTAACGGAGGAGGTTGCTGGGGCTCTGGTAGATATATTTAATACTTTGCTGGCCACAGGTGAAGTGCCGAATGACAGGAGGATCGCTAATGTGGTTCCTTTGTTCAAGAAGGGCAGCAGGGGTAGGCCAGGTAATTCCAGAGCAGATAGTCTGACAGCATTCGGAGGGAAATTATTTGAAACAGTTCTGAGGCTCACGATGAATCAACATTCGAAAGGACAGGAATACATTAGGGATTGTCTTTGTGGATTTGGTCGAGGACTGACCTCTGATATTGATAAGGGCAGTGCAGATGTTGTGGTTTACATGGAGTTCATTAAAGTATTTGACAAAGTCCCACATGGAAGGCTGGTCCAAAAGGGAAGAGCCAATGGAATCCAACGCAAGTTGGTACATTGGATCCACAGTTGGTGGAAGGTGTTTTTCATGATTGGAAACTTTTGCCCAGCGGATGTAACACAGGAATATGTACAGGAACCATTGCTAGTTATTATGTACATTAATATCTCGCATGTGAAAGCAGAAGGCATCATTAGTAGGTTTGCAGATGACATGAAAGGTGAGGGTGTTTTCCACAGTGATGAGCATAGTCTTAGGCTGATATCGATCAGATGATAAACTGAGCAGAGTAATGGCAGATGGAGTTTACTTCTGATCACTGTGAGGTAATGCACTGTGGGAAGTCTAATCAGCGAACGATATCCATCATGAATGGTAGGAACACCTGGCGTACTGAGGAACACAGGAACCTTGGTGGACATGTCCCTGGATGTCTGAAGGTGTCAGCATAGGTAGGCACGGTGGGGAAGACACCTGAGAGCAGGAGGGGGCCCATACCCTGGTGTAGAGAGTTGCTGGGGCTGCTCGAGAGGATTTAAACTCAGCTGGCAGGGGTCTGGGACACCAAACAGTCATAAGATCAGAAGGAAGTTTGAAGCTGGTACAGATATTCAAGAGAGCAATGTAAATAGACAAGGCAGGCAAGGACATAGTAGACAATGAGAGAAAATTGATGAATTGAACTGCATTTCTTTCAATGCAAAGGACCTGACAGATAAGGCAGATGAAGCCACAGCATGGATGGGAACATGGGACTGGGATACCATAGGTATTACAGAAACACAGCTGAGGGAGGGGCAGGACCGGGGACAGGGGACAGATGCTACAGGAAGGATAGAACAGGAGGCAAAACAGGAGGAGAGCTGGTGGTTTTGATTGGGGGAAACATCACAGAAGTACCTAGAAGAAGTATTCATGCAGGACCGCCCAGTTATGCGATATTGGTGGAATTGAGAAATAAAAAAAGTCATCAATTTGCTACGGTCATACTACAGCGATAGGGAATGGGAGATGGAGGAGCAAATATATCAGGAGATCTCAGATACCTATTAGAAGAGTAGGGTTGTAACGGTAGGGGGTTTTAACCTTTCCAAACTGGACTGGGATTGCTACTGTGTTATGCATTTGGATGGAAGGAATTTGTTAAATCTGCTCCAGAAAATCCCAGTCATTATGTAAATAGCCCAACTGCAGAATGGGGCTAAACCTGACCTCCCATTGGGAAACAAGGTCGGGAACGGGACTGAGGTGTTAGTGGGGCAACACTTTGGAAAGTCACCACAATTGTATTAGTTTGAAAATAGCGATGGGAAAGGACAGGCCTAGTCCACAAGTTCAAGTTATACAATGGAGCAAGATAGTATGAGACAGGAATTTTTAAAGTAGATCTGGGGAGGCTATTTGCAGGTAAATGGAAGTCTGGCAAGTAGGAATATCTTAAAACCGAGATAAAAGGAGCGTTCAGTTCCAGCATGTTCCTGTTAGAGTACAGCTCAATGCTGACAGAATTAGGAAACACTGGCTGAGTTTCCAGGCTCTAATCAAGAAAAAAGGGGCACAAAACGGCTGACTCAAGGGAATTACTTCAGGAGCATCGGGGCTGCAGAAATACACTTAGGATGGAAATCAGGAATGCAGAAAGGGGACAAGAGAAGCTTTGGCAGAGAAAGTTAAGGAGAATCCAAAGAGATTTACAAGTGTATTTACTGCAAAAGAAGATATAGGGACAAAACTGGTCTCTTTAATGATCAATGAAGCCAACGGTGCGTGAAACTACAAGATCCGAAACAAATGTTTCACTTTCGAACTTACTGTGGATAAATACTGGGGGGATCAGGGAACTAAACAATGTTTGACCTGACTACTATTGGAATACAGTGTGCAATTCTGGTCTCAATGCCACAGGAAGGATGTTGTGGAACAAGAAAGGGTTCAGAAAAAATGACCAAGGGAGTTGCCAGGTTAAGAGGGTTTGTGCTACAGGGAAAAGCAGAATAGGCTCAGGCTGTTTTCACTTGAACTTGGGAGGCTGAGGAGTTACCTGATAAAGGCGTTAAAAATCATGATGGTCATCGATAGGGTCAATAGGCAAGGTCTTTTCCCCAGGTTGGGGCATTGCAAACCGACAGGGAATAGCTTGAAAGTGCGAGGAGACAGTTTCAAAGGAATCTTAAGGACAATTGGTTCCCGCAGAGTGTATGGAATAAGCTGCCAGAGGAAATAGTGGAGGCTGATAGAAATACATTTAAAAGGCATGTGGATGGGCATATGAAGAGGAAGGGTTTCAGAGGGATATTGGCAAGATTCTGGCAAATGTGACTAAATACGTCATGCAGGAGTTGGTCCGAAGGGTCGGTTTCCATGCTGTACATCTCTGTGACTCAATGTCTTGAAATAAGTCCACATTATAGAAAAGGAGGTGCTGGAGATTTTAATACACAGAGGCAGATAAATCCCCTGGACCTGATAAAATGTATTTCAGGATATTGTGGGAAGCTGGTGAAGAAATTGTAGGGCCCCTAGCAGAGATATTTGTAACATAGAGAGCTATGTGTGATAGGCTGGTAGACTGGAGGGTGGCATTGTGGACAGTGAAGAAGGTTTTCTAAGATTACAAAGGGATCCTAATGAAATGCGTGAATGGCTGAAGCACTTTAGATGGAGTTCAATCCGAATAAATGCGAGGTAATGCATTTGGTACAACAAACATAGGCAGGAGTTATACAATTAATGGTAGGACCTTCGGTAGTGTTGTAGAACTCGGGGTTCAGGTGCATAATTCTTTGAACTTTGCAACATGGACAGACAGGATAGTTAAAAAAGGTGCTTGCCACACTTGCTTTCATTGCTCAGTCCTTTGGATACAGGAGTTTGGAAGTAACATTGAGATTATACAGGTCATTGGTGAGGCCACTTCTGGAATACTGTGTCCATTTCTGGTCGTCCAGTTATAGGAAGAATATTATTAAGCTGGAGAGTGTTCAAAGGAGATATACTGGGATGTGGATGGGTATGGAAGATTTCAGTTATAAAGAAATGTTGGATAGATTGGTATTGTTTCATTGAAACATGTATGTTGACAGATGACCTTATAGAAGTTTATAAAATTATGAGGGGGTTAGATCGAATTAATGGGTGTTGTCTTTTCCCATGGACAGGGGGATTTCAAGTCTAGGAGCTACATTTTTACGTTTAGAGGAGAGACATTTAAAAGAAAAGGGGCACATTGTTACACAGAGGGTGGGATGTGTGTGGAATGAATTTCCCAAGGAAGGGGTGAATGTGCAGACAATGACAATTCTTAAAAGACATTTGGATTAGTGCAGGAATAGGAATGGTTTGAAGGAACATGATCCGTGAACAGGCAGGTGGGAGGTGATCAGTTTTAGAGTATGTCTAGCATTTACTGAACAGTGCGGTCGGACTCTCTGACTATGATTATAATGTTGTGTCATTAATTAAGAAAGGCTTCAAGAGAAAGCCAGGGAACTACAGACTGATGAGCGAGACATCAGGGTGGGCCAGTTGTTTGATGTCATTCTGAGAGGTAGGACTTACATGCATTTGAAAAGACAAGGACTGATTACGGACAGCCAGCATGGCTTTGTACGTGGGAAATGACGTCTCATAAACTTGACTAGAGTTTGCTCAAGTTGTGAGCAAGAATATTGACGAAGGCAGAGCAACAGACGTTGTTTCTGGCTTCGGCAAACCCTTGGTCAGGGTGTAGCATGATAGATTCGTTAGTAAAGGTAGGTCACAAGGGATCAGGGAGAGTTAGCCAACTGGATACACAAAGGGATCACAATAGGAGACAGAGGGTTGTGGTAGAGTGTTGTTGCTCAGACTGGAGGCCTCTGACCAGCAGTGTGCTGTAAGGATTGGTGCTGGGACCACTGTTGTACATCATTTACATAAACATTTTGAGTGAAAATATAGGAGTCCCTGTTATTACGTTTGAGGATACCAAGATTAGTGGAAGGCTGGGCAGGGAATGTAGTTATCGAAGGGGATGGTAATTGTTAGAATGGAGTAAAATGTTGTTTCTACAGGTATAGAGGGGGCGTGCAGAAGGGGGGCTGCAGCAAGAGAACTACTAACTCTGCAGGTATTTAGGGAAGAATATCTCTAATTTTTGTTGCATAATTATAGATAGTTAAGTACTAACTTTAATGTAGAATTATTTTTTTAAAAAAATCTTTTTACCCATAAGGGTTAAAACAACAGCTTCAGCAGAAAGTTAAAATTACTGAAACATTTCAGCGAAGCACGAAAAAGATATATTGTTAAGATATATGTACAAGAATGGAATGTACCGAGGAATAATGAAAGAAGTTAAAGGGAACATCACGATAAGAGTTACAGCACGTACAAGGGGGAAATTGCCAACTTGGAAAGAAAGGGGCAATGGGCGTGGTACATAGATGGGTAGAGGCAAAATAGTAATAAGGATTGGTAATTCGGAGTCTGGAGAGATGACCTCACTCAGCTCAAAGCGTTTAACTGGACACTAATCTAAGTTCTAATTTGCTTCATTTGCTTATGCAATTAAAGCTCATGCTTGCAAGTTCGTAATAAATTGTCTTGTTTCCAGTTTTGGTGGTCTTCTCTAAATTTTATTGAATTTTGTTTCTAACAGATTTGGGCGCTCGTCCTGGTATCCCATGCTCCGGTCGATCAGCAATCGTTGGGAAAATGAAGAAGGTGCACCTCGCTGATTTTGGCGGTCTTTAGTTTCGCTCTTTGCCGCAGCAGCTTTGGGCGAGTGAGATCCGGACTGAGAGACCCGAGAAACAAGATGGTTTGAGACGCGGCGGGTCCAGGCGGGTGACTCTTGTGTACGCAAAACACGGCTAAGAAAAGTCTTAAAGCATTTATCCAGGCGAACGGGGTAGGCAGCGGTATTTGCTGTCATTCGGATATATCCAGAGATCCGGGGAACCGGGGTGCTGGTGACTAGAATAGGATAATCCAGTCAGCCAGGGTGGGTAGTCGTTGATACTGTTGCTAGGTGGATGTATCCAGGAGGCTGGCAGCGGTAGTTGCTGCCAGGTGGATCCATCCGGGAGTGTCCATGTAGCCAGCGACCAGGGATCTAGTGAACTGGAGTTCTGGGCGGCCGGGTTAGGCGAACCCGATCAACCAGGGTAGGTAGCAGTTATGACGGTTGTCAGTGGATATATCTGGGGAATTGCTGCGGGACAGGGCGCACAAAATACCCGGCTGGAAGTTCGGTGGGGTAAGCGACCGGGGTTGGTAATGGTACTGGTTGCTAGGTATTGCCACAGAACAGGGCGCGCTGACACGTAGCATGAAGTTCGTTGGGTAGGCAACCTGGTATTGCCGCGGGATAAGGAAGTGCGGATTCGACCAGGTAACTCTTGTGGTCAGGCCAAGGTATGAAAAGGGACCCTAAAGTATTCTCTTGGTGGTCGGGACGACCTTAAGTGGTTGGGACGTACAGAAATTACGGGGAATTGGCAACACATAAATTAAGGTGAAGAGTGAAAGAGAGGTGAAATAAATTTGAAGAGTGAGGTGTCTACCTGATTCAACCACCCAGCCTTTGACTGGTTGTTAAGAGGGGAAATCCCCCACGCGAAGGTCAGGACCCTGAAGTGGGTGCTGAAGAAGGTGACAGCGAACCTCAGTAAGGTTAATTAAGTTCCAGAAAGAAACGGCCGCGTATTGAAATGGGAAATAATAATAGTGATTTAAGTGTAGTACAAGAAACTAAAGGGATGTCCGAGGACCGCATTAAACGGACAGCCCTGTCGGAAAAATGTTACGAGACTGGAAGTACAATCCTCGTACGCGAGGAAAGGATAAAAGAAAGATAAAATGTCAATGAAAAACAGCCTTACAGTTAGGAGGAGTCAGATTATGCTTCGTGTCAGAAGGGCTAGTAGCTGAACGGCTACTGAGGGTGCACTTCGTAACGAACGTATGGCCAGACGTCCAGAAAATATTCAAAGGCTAGAGGAGTCATTGCGGGAAAATCTGAGTGTGAGTGTGAGTGTGAGTGTGAGTGTGAGTGTGAGAGAGTGTGAGAGAGTGTGAGAGTGTGAGAGTATGAGAGTGTGAGAGTGTGAGAGTGTGAGAGTGAGTGCTGTCCAGCGAGTAATAAGTTTAACCCTTTGTGATTCAGTTTGAATGCACATTTGTTTGTTGGTGATTGAATGTTCCCCGGAGCATGAGAGCAGGAAATGTTTTGAATCTGATTTCTATTATGGAAATTTTAACATGATAAGGTTAAGGATTTTACAGATTATGAAATAAAATGGTACTGGTTGCTAAGTATTGCCACAGAACTCCCGCTCTTTTTACAGGTCATGACTGCCTTACTATCAGTTTCTAACTAATCTCTTTTATCCTTACATAAAAGCGATTTATGGAGGACAGTTGAAGTTTCAGTTCAACATTAGATTATAATAAGTCAAATATATATATATCCTCTGGTTAAAATCGGTGACCTTGGATTCGGCCATTATTCATGCATTAGAAGTTTTTCTTAACAATCTACAGCACAGTAATTGAGCAATGACTGGTCAGGACTACTTAAGAAGACTGATTTGGATTTAAATCAAAGGACTAAAATCAGGTAATTATAGTGAATTTACAAGTAAGATTCCTACATGTATATTTAGGACCAGGCTTTCAGGTAAGACAAGCATAAATTGACGAATTATATTTGAGAATACAGGGAGCAAGAAATATTGAAATATTTCTTTAAAAATCAAGCTCTAAACAAAACATTGGGTGATGAGGAATGGCCATGAGGTTGCCCTAAAGCTGTTCATTTTGTTAAAACGGCTCAGTAATTGATCTGGCAACGTAACATGAGAAGCAGAAACAGAAGGCAAAAATAATGATAGCCACGGTTGATGAGGTAATAAAGAAAAATGACAAAACTAAAACGATAAGGAAACCGAAATGGTAGCGGGCAGCATGTTGAAAATAAAGTGAGGAGCAAGGATCGGGGAGGAGATGTTAAGGGGTCTGGTAGACAGGAACAAGGATCAAAGTGGAAATCCCCACAGGTGGGATGTTATTACTATGGAAAGACAGGTCACTTTAAGATAGAGTGTCCAGATCCGAAAAAGGAAGTAAAGGCAGTGCTGTTTATGAACCTTGATGAAAAATAGGGGTGTCACGAGTTCCTGCCCCAGGGACCCACCTGGAACCCTTGATAAATTGAAAGGTTGGACCTTACAAAGAGGACGTAGTTTTCTTAGCCCATACGGGGGCAGCAACGTCATCCTTAAAGTTTAAGCCAAAGGGAGTGGGAATGGAAAGGTTAATTGGATTATGGCGACAGTTTTGTGATGAGAGGCACAAAGAATCAGTTTTGCGCACATGACGAGATATTGCTACCAAACTGGGGACTGGATTAACTGCAAATGGTGCCATAGGATCTGTTGAGGTTCTTAAAAATGAATGTGCTCGAGCAAACAATTACAGAAACAGAGTGAGAAGTCACAAGTGACTGGTAAACAAACAGAAATGCGCGATTACAGTTTTTAAAATGTTTTAGTCACTTGTTGCGTTTCCGGCCTGAATTATAATATATATGACTAATAATTAATATTTATAATAATACAATTTTCTTAGCCTGAATCAATAATAATTGGCAGGATTCCTTCACTCATTCACAGAACTCGAGGGCATAGGTTTAGGATGAGAGGGGAAAGATATAAAAGAGACCTAACGGGCAACTTTTTCACACAGAGTATGTTACATGTCAGGAATGAGCTGCCAGAGGAAATTGTGAAGGCTGGTACAATTGCAACATTTAAGAGGCATTTGGATAGGTATATGAATGGGAATGGTTTGGAGGGATATGGGCCGGGTGCTGGCAGGTGGGACGAGATTGGGTTGGGATATCTGGTCAGCATGGACAGTATGGACCGAAGGGTCTGTTTCCATGCTGTACATCTCTATGACTCTATGATTCTCAGTGACCTGTTATATTGATTCATCGTTAATTTAAAACATGAACCGCATTAATTCATTGTTAATTAAAGAATGGAAAGGTACATTACTGACCAGGGTGTGTGCAGGCAGTGGTGGCAACAGACGTATTAGTAGAAGAGAGTCGGAAACTTACTTTTGGGGGAGCCTTAATAGTGAGCACCCTTCATCAGGTAGAGATCATACAAAATCAGAAAGCGGGATAATGGCTCACAGACTCTCGGATCTTGAAATATGAGACAATCTTAAGAGAACAGGATGATCTTGTGTTAGTCACAGACAGTTGCTTGGATCCAGCTGCATTTCTGTGACGGGGAGAGGGAGGTGTCTCCTGGCAATCCAGAACATGATTGCCTTGATATTACTGAATATCAGACTAAATTGCGGATGAACTTAATAAACGTACCGTTGCATGCAGGAGCTTGGTTGTTTATCGACGGGCCCTCCCGGATGATTGAGGGTAAAAAAGAATAATGGATATGCTGCAGTAGACGGGATAGAGGGAAACATTATCGAGGCTGAAATACTGCTTAACGGCTGGTCAGCCAAAACGTGTGAACTCTATGCGCTAGAAAGAGCTCTCAAAACCTTAGAAAACAATTAAAAAGGAACGATATGTAAAGACTCCAAATATGCGTTTGGAATGCACATAACTTCAAAACAAAATTGGCAAGAAAGATGACTGATAAATAGCAGAGGAAGAGAACTAGCTCATGAGGAATTCATAAAACAATTGCTGGAATCTCTGTTACTCCCGAGAGAAATAATGGTAATTCATATAAATGGACATCAGAAGGTGAATGACCTGGAAGTAAGGAGAAATTGACTGGTCAAAGAGGTAGTTAAACAAACGACCTAAATCCACATGGACCAGTCACACACTCCCTAATACCTGCAATTTCAGATCTTCAGGGTGCCCCGTTGTTTACTACAAAGGGGGAAGGGACTAAGAGATTGAGTAGCTGCAAAGACAGCAGATGGAGTAGACTTATACTAGTTAATAACACCCACCACCATCAAGTCAGAACTATGTTAAACCAAACGGCAGGGAGATGGTGGACGAGGCCATCTTGATGGAAAAAGATGACCTGGTGTTAGCGATAGACACCTGTTTAAACCCAGCTACCTTCTTGTGGATGGGAGAACCCCGAGACAAACGAGAATTAGAACATAGAACATAGAACATAGAACATAGAACATAGAAGAATACAGCGCAGTACAGGCCCTTCGGCCCTGGACGTTGCGCCGATCAAAGCCCACCTAACCTACACTAACCCACTATCCTCCATATACCTATCCAATGCCCGCTTAAATACCCATAAAGAGGGAGAGTCCACTACTGCTACTGACAGGGCATTTCATGAACTTACGACTCACTGAGTGAAGAACCTACCCCGAACATCAGTCCTATATCTACCCCCCCCTTAATTTAAAGCTATGCCCCCTTGTAATAGCTGACTCCATACGTGGAAAAAGCTTCTCACTGTCAACCCTATCTAACCCCCTAATCATCTTGTACACCTCTATCAATCACCCCTAAACCTTCTTTTCTCCATTGAAAACAACCCCAAGTGCCTCAGCCTTTCCTCATAGGATCTTCCTACCATACCAGGCAACATCCTGGTAAACTTCCTCTGCACCCGTTCCAGTGCCTCCACATCCTTCCTATAGTATGGCGACCAAAACTGCACACAATATTCCAGATGCGGCCGCAGCAGAGACTTATACAACTGCAGCATGACCTCAGGACTCCGGAAATCAATTCCTCTACCAATAAAAGCCAGTACGCCATATGCCTTCTTCACTGCATTATTTACCTGGGTGGCAACTTTCAGAGATCTGTGTACATGGACACCAAGATCCCTCTGCTCTTCCACACTACCAAGTATCCGACCATTAGCCCAGTACCCCATCTTTTTTTTACTCTTAGCAAAGTGAATCACCTCACACTTAGCTACATGGAACTCCATTTGCCACCTTTCTGCCCAGCTCTGCAGCTTCTCTATATCCCGCTGTAACCTGCCACATCCTTCCTCACTGTCGACAACTCCAGCGACTTTCGTATCATCCGCAAACTTGCTCACCCAACCTTCTAACCCTTCCTCCAGGTCATTTATAAAAATGACAAACAGCAATGGTCCCAAAACAGATCCTTGCAGAACACCGCTAGTGATGGCACTCCAAGATGAACCTTTGCCATCAACCACTACCCTCTGTCTTCTTCCAGCCAGCCAATTCCTAATCCAAACCTCCAACTCACCCTCAATGCCATATCTCTGTATTTTCTGCAGTAGCCTACCATGGGGGACCTTATCAAACGCCTTACTAAAATCCATATATACCACATCTACCGCTTTCCCCTCATCTACCTCCTTAGTCACCTTCTCAAAGAATTCAATAATGTTTGTGAGGCACGACCTGCCCTTCATAAAACCATGCTGACTATCCTTGATCACATTATTCTTATCCAGATGTGCATAAATCCTATCCCTTACAATTCTCCCTAAGACTTTGCCCACAACAGAAGTGAGACTCACTGGCCTATAGTTACTAGGATTATACCTACTCCCCTTCTTGAACAAGGGAACCACGTTTTTTAGCCTCCAGTCCTCTGGCACTACTCCTGTAGACAAAGAGGACACAAAAATCAAGGCCAATGGCTCTGCAATCTCCTCCCTTGCTTCCCAGAGAGTCCTAGGATAAATGCCATCAGGCCCAGGGGACTTATCTATTTTCACGCTTGCCAGAATTTCCAACACCTCTTCTCTACATATCTCAAAGCCATTCATTCTACTTATTCGTGCCTCAGCATTCATATCGACAACAATGTCCTGTTCCTGAGTGGATACTGACAAAAAGTATACATTCACTGCCTCCCCAGTCTCTTCAGCCTCCACACGCAACTTCCCATTATTATCCTTGATGGGACCTATTCCTACCCTAGTCATTCTTTTATTCCTAACATACCTATAGAAAGCCTTAGGGTTTTCCCTAATCCTACCAACTAAGGACCTTTCATGTCCCCTCCTTGCTGCTCTCAGCTCTCTTCAGGTCCTTCCAGGCTACCTTATAACTCTCAATCGCCCCTATTGAACCTTCACGCCTCATCTTTACAAAGGCCGCCCTCTTCCATTTCACAAGGGATTCCAATTCCTTATTAAACCACGGCTCCCTCACACGACCTTTTCCTCCCTGCCTGATAGGTACGTACTTATCAAGGACACTCAATAGTTGCTCCTTGAACAAGTTCCACATTTCAATTACGCTCTTGCCTTGGAATCTAATTTTCCAATCCACACATCCTAAGTCATGCCTCACCGCATCATAATTTCCCTGCCCCCAGCTATAACTCTTGCCCTGTAGTACACACTTATCCCTCTCCATCACTAGAGTAAAAATCACCTAATTGTGGTCACTGTCCCCAAAGTGCTCACCTACCTCTAGTTCTAATACCTGGCCTGGTTCGTTACCCAGAACCAAATCCAGTATAGCCTCACCTCTTGTTGGCTTATCTACATATTGTGTCAGGAAACTCTCCTGCACACATTGGACAAACACTGACCCATCGAACGAACTTGAGCTATAGCTTTCCCAATCAATATCAGGAAAGTTAAAGTCCCCCATAACAACCACCCTATTACTGTCACTCTTCTCCTGAATCATCTTCGCAATCCTTTCTTCAACGATTAGGAGGCCTCTAAAAGACTCCAACAGGGTGACCTCACCTCTCCTATACCTAACCTCAACCCAAACTACCTCAGACGGCAAATCTTCGTCCACCTTCCTTTCCACCGCTGTAATACTATCTTTGACAAGCAAAGCCACACACCCCCCTCTTTTACCCCCACCTCTGACCCTACTGAAACATTTAAACCCTGGAACCTGCAACAGCCAATCCTGTCCCTGATCTAGCCATGTCTCCGTAATAGCCACAACATCTAAGTCCCAGGTACCAACCCACGCTGTAAGTTCACCTACCTTATTTTGTATACTTCTGGCATTAAAGTATACACACTTCAAGCCACTCTTCTGTTTACAGGCACCCTCCTTTAAGATTGATGCCATATTCCTAACCTCCCTACACTCCAGGTCCTGCACCCTAAAGCTACAGTCTGGGTTCCCATGCCCCTGCAGAGTTAGTTTAAACACCCCCCCCCACCCCAAGAGCACTAGCAAACCTCCCCCCAAGGATACTGGTGCCCCTCAGGTTCAGGTGCAGACCATCCTGTTTATAGAGGTCCCACCTTCCCCAGAAAGAACCCCAGTTATCCAAGTACTGAAATCCCTCCCTCCTGCACCATTCCTGTAGCCACGCATTTAACTGTTCTCTCTCCCTATTCCTCGACTCTCTATCAGGTGGCACGGGTAACAAACCAGAGACAACAGCTCTGTTCCTTCTAACTCTGAGCTTCCAACCTAGCTCCCTAAAAGCCTGTCTAACATCCTCAGCACTCCTCCTACCTATGTCATTGGTGCCAATATGGACCACGACTTCATGCTGCTCCCCCTCCCCCTTAAGGACCCGGAAAACACGATCAGAGGCATCACATACCCTTGCACCTGGGAGGCAACATACCAAACGTGAGTCTCTCTCGTTCCCACAAAACCGCCTATATGTGCCCCGAACTATCGAGTCCCCAATTATTATTGCTCTGCTCTTCTCCACCCTTCCCTTCTGAGTAGCGGGGACAGGCTCCGTGCCAGAGGCCTGAGCGCCGTCACTTACCCCTGGTAAGTCGTCCCCCCCCACAAGTATCCAAAACGGTATACTTGTTCTTGAGGGGAACGGCCGCAGGGGGTCCCTGCACTGACTGCTTCCTCCCAGTCCCCCTCACTGTCACCCATCTATCTGCCATCGTTGGAGTTACTACTTCCCTATAGCTCCGATCTATGACCCCCTCTGCCTCCCGAAAGATCCGAAGTTCATCCAACTCCAGCTCCAGTTCCCTAACACGGTCTTGGAGGAGCTGGAGATGGGTGCACTTCCTGCAAGTGTAATCAGCAGGGACGTCCATGGCATCCCTCACCTCAAACATGTTGCAGGAGGAACATTGCACTTCCTTCACTCTCATCCCTCTAAAGCTAACCTTTATTTTAAAACATAACTGGGTCTAAAGAATACAACAAGCAAAATTCAGCACTTACCTACTTACCACAACGGATCTTATTATTAGGTTAGAGGAGGAGGGCGGGTGGGAGGCACTACCTCCGTAGTGCCTCGGGTTCTTCAGCTGCGCGCTTTTAAAGGTGAAACAAACCTACCCAGGTAAGCTTACGCTCTACCTGCTTCCGGGTCTCGGCTGCCTCTCCGGTCGTCGTCACTTACCCCTGCTGCTCCCGCTCTTTCTGTGAAGAGAGAGTGAAAAAAAACACCGCTGCCCGCTACCGGTTAGTACTTTTAAAACAAACAGTCTTACCTTAGCTGCTGCTCGCACTCAAAATGACCGTTAGCGTCGAAGGGTGAGTATTTATACTTACTGCTTTCCTTCCCGGCTGCCTCTCCGGTCGTCGTCACTTCCCCTTGCTGCTCCCGCTCTTTCTGTGAAGAGAGAGTGAAAAAAAACACCGCTGCCCACTACCGGTAAGTACTTTTAAAACAAACAGTCTTACCTTAGCTGCTGCTGCTCGCACTCAAAAAGAGAAATTAGAACCTGACTGTTTAGATATCATAGAGTATCAAACCAAAATTAGACAGGACCTGAGAGATCTACCTTTAGTTGACGGGTTTAGATTGTTTATACATGGATCATCGGGAGTAGTGGAAGGAAAAAGGCACAATGGATAACAAAAACCAAACAGTGGAGGCAGACCGTCTGCCTTACACATGGTCAGCCCAGACCTGTGAATTGTACGCATTAAATCTAGCTTTAAAACACTTATAGAATCGGGATGGAACAATTTACACTGACTCTAAATATGCTTACGGAGTAGTCCATACCTTTGGAAAGATATGGCAAGAACGAGAACTAATTAATAGTCGGGGAAAGGAGTTAGTCTATTACATGTTTGGACAGCCCCAAGATATGATATCGGCCTTTCTCCTTATGAAATGATGTTTGTACTACCATTTCTAGGAGGGAAAGGAGAGGTGCCTAGAGCTGAATTTAATGACAGGTTTTTGAAAAACTATATTGTGGCACTTGACTCTTCATTATCTATTCTTAGAAACAAAGGCCTGCTGGTGCAGACACAGCCACTCGAGTTTGCAGCATATCAGATACGAACGGGGGAGTGGGTCCTGATCAAGACCTGGAAAGATACCAAACTATACCCAGGCTAGGAGGGACCATTCTTAACTCTCCTGACTACTGAGACAGCCATCCGAACTGCTGAGAAAGGGTGGAGTCATCACACTCGCGTCAAAGGTCCTGTGTACGCCCCATTGGCGGAGTGGCACACTCATCCTACAGACAACCCTCTGAAAGTTATATGATATATATTGTTATTGATTGTAAGGGCTGTGTGGACTCACGTCTCCCTGAAACCTACGAGGTTAAGACAGGACGGTAGGCAGGGTTCAAAGATGGGTAGATACTGGTATAGTATTGTAATGTTTGTAATACTAACTATTCAGGGACGCGGGAAAAATCACTTCACTCCACTGTGCCAGAATTATGCCAAACAAGAGAGACTTGCCGACTGTTGGATCCTACACCATGGCGAATCTGGGATCCATACCTCGGTAATACCGCTCACACAAAAGAAGTATACGATATACAACAATTTGATGTGGGTTCAAATAATACAAAGTGGAGATCTGAAAGGAACAAATATAACTTTGCGGGATGGTTCCCAAGGCCAGCCACGAAAAATCATGGCGCTACTGATAGTCTTCGAATTTCCCCACCGAAAGGAGCAGTGAATACGACCTGTTTCTGTAATCAGAAAGGCCTGCTGGTGCAGACACAGCGACTCGAGTTTGCACCTTTCCAACTAGAAAAATCATCTTGTGTCCACTCAGTCAAGACACTGCCACGACCACTCCCCGAATATTAAACAGAATATACTGCGTATGCGGTCTGAAGGCCGAACCATTTATTCCCGAGTAAAAATATGTTCGTGTAATCGAATGTGTAGAAATACATTATTGTCATGAAGTTGATGAACCACTTCCTCAAGACCAGAAAGGTTGGAGTGGCTGCTGTTAAAGCATGATCCCAACCTGAGAAAGGAAGGGGGGAAAAGAGTAAGACCCAAGAGGTCTCTGAAGGAGAGCGTCTACTGTGGACACTACTCCTGAACTATGGCACTAAAAGGGCAGGAGTGAAAATACAGAAACTGGCGGCCGCCCTTGAAAATTTACTTAATGATATCCCCGGCGCAATGGGGAAACTCTATCCCAAATATCGGCCATGACCAATGAAATGATTGCCACGAGACTAACAACTTTACAAAATCGAATGGCTTTAGATTATCTTTTGGCCGAAAAAGGGGAAACCTGTACTCTGAATGGTAAAGAATGTTGCACCTTCATCCCTGACACCTCTTCCATAGTGTAAGATAAGGCAGAAGTAGTAAATAAAAAGATAAACAATATCAGATAAATTGGGATGAACTCTGAAAAGATGAATGGATGGGGCAACTGGCGACTGACTGGTTTGGGAAAATGGTAAGTGAATTTAGGCATTTATGTGCTACAAATAATTATGGGTTTGCTGGTAGGGTTTAATGTGTTAAAATGGATAATGACTAAGCTGGTAATGTCTTTTGGAGGACAACAACCAATAATGGTCATGACAATAGCACAAGCGCAAGAAAGAGAGAGTAACAGATTACTCCTCGAGTTTGAAAAAAGACAAATTTAGAAGGACAGAAATGACAAGATTGTGAACCTCGACACCATAGGGTGAACAGAGTGCAGAAAATAAGATTGCAAAAACAACAAATGGTTAAGAAAAGAAATGGGCGGATTGTTAGAAATGGGGTAAAGTGTTTTTTTGCAGATATATAAAAAGCATACAGAAAAAGGGTACAGCAAGAGTTCTATTAACCCTCCAAGTATTTAGGAACTTTTCAGTGTATAATTGTGGTTAATAGAATACTAACTTTGGTGTGTAATTACTACAACAAAAAGTTATTTTTGTAAAATTATGCTTTCAGCAAAAAGCTGAGACAACCGAAATGCTTGAGCTATACAAAATGATACAAATTAATGAAATGTCCGAGGATGGAATGTCCCAGCAGAATTGATACAAAATGTTAAACCAGATCTTGACAAAATAAATGTACGTGTCAGCATTTACAGAAAGAAAGGTTACCAAACTAACGAAGGGGGAAGTAATAAGGGTGGAGCACAGCTGGGCAGTGATATGGCACAGTAAGAGAGATTGGGTAATTAGGAGTCTGGTGAGATGACCTTACTCAGTTCAAAGGGTATAACTGGACTCTAACCTAAGTTATCATTTGCTTCATTTTGCTTATGCAGTTGAAGCCCGTACTTGCAAGTTCGTAATAAATTTTCTTGTTTCCAGTTTTGGTGGTCTCATCTAAATTTTATTGATTTTGTTTCTAACAAGTGGGAGATGTGTCGGGCCATGATAATTACTGTACAGTGGGAGGTATGTCAGGCCGTGACGATTACTGTACAGTAGGAGGTGTGTCAGGCCGTGATGGTTACTCTACAGTGGCAGGTACGTCGTGTCATGCCGTTTACTGTACAGTGTAAGGTATATCGGTTGTGTGGTTGCAGACTGAGTTGTACAGAGTATGATTCTGCTGCTGCTGATGGCCCATTGCACCTCATAGATGCATCATCATTTGTTGCTCAATCTGTTTGACGTCTGTCCCATTAGGAATCCATTCATGGTGGGGAGGGTCTGCAAAATGTGAAGATAGCCCTTACTCCCCATAAGGGCTGTGCAGTGACCATTCTGACCGGTGTATGAAATGGAGAGGTGTATCTGCAGCAGCAGATCGGTGATGTTGTGGTAAATGATATGTTTCCCTTTTACTGATACCCTCATAACATGCCACAGAGCAGTGTAGCAGCCACAGGATCCAGCATCAATGCAGAGCACGATATTGACTATATACCATGGCGCTGCTTCCTCAGCCTGGATTTATCCTGCCAGTGGGATAGAACCTAACCGAGAGGGTGGTGAATTTGCCAGAGACATAGTCCTGTTCACAGAATCCTGCTTTACAGGCAATATCTGACTGTTTTCTTTTTATTAGTCCGTGGGAAATATACAACGGGTCACTTTTACATTTTGTATAATGAAGTGTTAATATCACTTTGTTTCTTACATATTTTAAAGTAAACTAAACATCATTGTTTTTCAGTTGAAAACAATTGACGTGAACAATAATTGAAATACCAGAGCGCACAGCTAACTATTACACAATTCAGTGACTGTAGTAAACAGCCGATTCATGTTCAGATCAGTAAACACATTATCTTGCAGGTAGCAAAGCTGTTGGAAATGACTTTGAGGAAAAGCCGGAATTCAGACACAGTGTTACTGGCCCTCACCATGACCTCCAAAACACTGGCCATCTCCAAGTTCTGTCTGGAGAGTTCTCAAACTGGAGCTGGGCAGTTGCTCACACAATCCCTCACAATAGACTGATTATAGACATACCTGAACAACGGGGAGATGTGTGTGGGCCAGACTGGTCAATGGACTAGCACATGCCGCAGTTCAACATTTGTAACAACGACCTGTAAACAGCCATGTCTTGCAAGTATATCACTTCTTGTGTGCCACCTAATCTCTGTAATTCCGCACCTTGGACTCAATCCTGAATGAAGGTGTTATAAATGTGATGCACTCCTGCAGCCCATGGCAACTTACATTGAATCCCTTATAAACCATATCCAGTGTATGTTAGCTCCACAATGTCAGTATCCGAACCGAATTATGCAGCTCCATTGATAGCCAGTATGATCCCAGCTTAACGACCACGTGTCTGACTTGAGCTGGAAATCTCTGTGTAAATGGTAGCAGCATTGTTCTAACCATTAACAGCAAAGTCTCTTCACCGAAGGTCTGACATCCTTTCATAGTACAAACTTTTAGATTGTCCAGTAAGTACAAAATCCACCCATATATCACGTTGACTTTTATAACTACAATATGATGAAAACAGTGCACAACTCACATTCAGGAACATTGAAATGATGAGTCTCATTCCCACACCCAAGACCACATTATTATTCAGTAATAGGACTTTGAAAATTTACAATCATTTTCCCTTATATTAATATTGTAAACTAATAGTCGACTCTCCTGCTCCTCAGATGTCGCCTGAACGGCTGTGCTTTCTCAGAATCACATTTTTTGACTCTGATCTCCAGCATCTGCAGTCCTCACTTTCTCCCTGCTAATACTCACTCATGATCATTTTTGTGGTAACAATATTACTGTGTGTTAGTCAAATATGATTAGATTTTGAATTGCTTATGTCTGTCTCAGAGCTCAGTAATTTTGGGTGTGAATATCAATATCTATGTGATGCTCGGTATGTAGGCCGTGCCCCTGAGAGAATGACAGATTATCCCTTCAGCTGTTCACAACAAACAGGTTGATGCCTGGACCCAACCAGCCTAAGCTCTCAAAATCCAAAGCACAGTGTCCAGCATTGGGCAGGTGTGGACAGTTTTTTTAATGTTAATTCATTCATGGAATGTGATTGGGACAATATTTATTGCCCATCCCTTGTTGTCCTTGAAAAGGTGGGAGTGAGCTGCCACTTTGATCCGCTGCAGTCCACGTGCTGTAGGTAGGCTTACAATACCATTTGGGAGGAACTTGAAACAGTGACACTGAAGGTACAGCAATATACTTCCCAATCAGGATGGTCGATGGCTTAGAACCGAACGCGAACATGGTGGGGGTCCCATGTATCTGCTTCCCTTGTACTTCTTGATGGTCGGGGGTTCAGAGGTACGTTGTAAGGAGCCTTGGTAAATATGTGCAGAGCAACGTGTAGATGGCAGGCATTGCTGCTACTGAGTGTCAGTGGATGAGGGGTGAACCTGCACTCACATGCAAATGGAGGTATTTAATCACACACACATTCAACATATGTTTTATAGTTGGGGGACAGGCTATCGGAAATTTTGAGGTAAGTTATTCCTGCAGGATTTCTAGCCCCTGACATATTCTTGTAGCCAATGAATTTATATGTGTCAATATGTGGCACTGGAAAAGCGCAACACGTCAGGCAGCATCTGAGGTACAGGAGATTCAACGTTTTAGCATAAGCCCTTCACAGGAATGGGTAATGAAATTATATAGTTCACGGTAATCCCCTGAATATTGCTAGGTGGGTGTTCAGTTGTGATGGTGGCATTGAACGTTAGAAGATATGGTTCAATTTGCTATTGTTCGAGGTAATCGTTGTCTGGCACCTGTGTAATGGAAATGGTACTTGTCACTGTTAAGCACACTCCTTCATATTTTCAGATCCTTGTTGTGCTTGGACAAAGACTGCTTCAGTATCTGAGTAAATCATGAATGGTGTTGAACATTGTATAATCATTGGCAAACATCCCCAGAGACGATCATTTATGAAGCAGCTGAAAATTAAAAGGCCTAGGGCAGAGAGCACTTTTATAGCTCACTGATGCTGTCCCTCTCTCTGAGTTAGGAAGCTTGCATCTAGTTCCACCTGCTCCAGAGAGGTATAACAATATATCTGAATCGAATAATGTCACAGTATCTACCCCAAGGAGCTGAGTGAGGACTTGGTAAGCTGAATTAGTTGGATGGTTACTTTGTAATGCATATTAATGCCAATAGTGTGGGTTCAATTCTGCACTGACTGAGGTGACTGTAAAGGGCTGTCCTACCCAACCTCTCACTTGCTTGAGGCATGATGACTGTCCAGTTAAACTACTGCCAGTCGTCTCTGTCTAACGTGAGAGCATCCCTATCATCCTGTCGTGCCCTACCTTTCCATTTCTGGTCTACAGGTTCCCCTTCCCTGGGGAACTGCTGCAGAGCTGTCCTGGAGATGAGATGACTGCTCCGCACCAACCCCAGCCTCTTTCCTTTCTACCAGGTATAACTTCAGCCCGTGCAGACGATTCCTATCTGCTCCATTTTTGCCATTTATCCTGGATACGACACTTGGTCAAATGCGGTTATGATGATATTAAGTGCAGTCACTCTCGCCTCATGTATAGATTTCAGCTGTGTGTGTTCTTGTTGTACATCGTTAAACCAAGGCTTCAATGTGCCCAAAGGATGAGTGGCCCTGGCAGAGCCCAATCTGAACTTCTGTGAGCAGGTTGGTGCTGTAGAAGTGCTACTTGATCCCACTGTAGATGGCATCACTTTCATAATGATAGGGATTAGAGCAATGGGGCAGCCATTGATGGTCTGATGTTTTGTCTATCTGTGCACAGGACACACTCAGATAGTTCCCCACGTTGACAGACAGGTGCCAGTGTTGTATCACGGCAGAAACAGCTTGAATGCAATGTTATCAGGGCCACAGCCTTCGCATTATTCAATCCCTTCAGCCGTTTGTAGATACCACACATAGTGAATCGATTTAGGTGAAGAATGCCATATGGAGGAGACTAAAGTATGTCATCCCATCGATACCTCTGTCTGAACATTGTTATGAATGTTTCAGCCTTATCTTTTCTATTGTTTTACTGGGCTCTTCCATCACTGACGAAGGTGATATTTGTGGATTCTCCTCCGCCAGGGAATTGTTCAATTGACCACACAATTCACCCTGATTGCATGTGACAGGATTGCAGTGATTAGGTCTAATTCGTTGGTGCTGCTCTTGGCAGGCCTTCCTGTATTCTCCCTTGAACAATGGTTTATCCCCTGGTCTGATGGGCAGAGTAAAGTGGAGCATATGCCAGGCAGTGACAGTGAAAATTGTGCTTCAGTGCAATTCTGCTGCTTTTGGTAATGACCTGAACCACCTCACACAGGTCAGTGCTGAGGTCTAGATCTTTTCAAAATCTGTCCCGATACACACACACATAAATGTGGGACTTTGTCTCTAGGAATACTCTGTGTGGTAGTTAACATTCCCAATATTGTCATTGATCAATGTGTCTGCCGGTGGGTGAAGATGAGGTCAAGTATGTTTCTCCCTCTCAGTCGCTCCCCCCTGCCCCGGTACAGATTCAGTCTCACAGCTATGTCCTATTGGACCCAACCATCTCGATCAGCAGTACTGCTGCTTAGCCCGTCTTGGTGGTGGGTTTGAAATAGCCCACATATTATGCATTCTCCAGCTCTGTCACTCTCTAAGTGCGTCCTCCAAGTGTTGTTCAATGTGGAGGGACGCAAATCCATCAGCTGAGGGAAGGAAGTCAGCAGGAGGTTTTCGTGCCAGTGTTTGATCTGACAGAATGAGGTGTTGTTATGTCACATTGTTGATTGAACAGTCTATAGGACACCTCTCCCAAATCTAGCCCTTGCCCCCAGATGTTAGGAAGGAGGGGTTTCCAGGGTCTCCACGGATTTTTATTTGTGTCACTGTCAACCGAAGGGCCTGTACTGTGCTGTATAACAATGACTCTATTTCTCTCGTGATTGGACACTGCAAGGTCTCACTCCTTCAGTTCCTCCAAGTGCCTTGTCTATTCCAAACATTTCTATAATATTTTCTCTTTTAAGATATTGCTCAATTCCATTTTTAAACTATCTATATGTATGTCTGTATCTTTCCCTGTCATCTCCTCCAGCCGCTACATCCGTCTGTGTCTCAGGAACACCTGCATATTTCCACAATCTTTATCCCATACTCCAGACCCGTCTATCGCTGTAAATTCTGCCAGCCCCTACATCTCTCAATATCTCTATAATTTCCAGCTGCTAGACCTCTCCCTATATCCTGTGATTGAATTTATAAATATCTCACGAACCTGTTCGAGCCTGCCCAGGCCACGCTATCTCTTGGCCATCTCCAGCCTTGCTTTCCTATACCTGTAACATCTCTAGCCGTGCTTGTCTATGTTGTAACATCTCCAGCCTTGCTTTCCTATCTCTGTAACATCTCCAGCCTTGCTTTCCTTTTTCTGTAACATCTCCTGCCTTGCTTTACTCTACTTGTAATATCTACAGCCTTGCGTTACTATACCTGTAAAATCTCCAGCCTTGCTTTCCTATCGCTGTAATCTCTCCAGCCTTGCTTTCATATACCTGTATCATCTCCAGCCTTGCTTTCCTATCGCTGTAACATCTCCAGCCTTGGTTTCCTATCGCTGTAACCTCGCCAGCCTTGCTTTCCTATCACTGCAATATCTCCAGCCTTGCTTTCCTATCTCTGTAATATCTCCAGCCTTGCTTTCCTATCTCTGTAACATCTCCACCCTTGCTTTTCTATCTCTGTAACATCTCCAGCCTTGCTTTCATATCTCGGTAACACCTCCGGCCTTGCTTTCCTACATACCTCAGTGAACTGGTTATATATCTGCTCCTGTATTTTCATCTTAATGGAGCTCTATAAAATATACCCATCAGTGTGTTCTGTCATCGTTTCGATTCTAACCTCGGCCCATAAACCCTCATTTGAAGACACTTCCAAGGTATTGTCCCTCCTTACTGCAGTAACTGATTCCTTAATTAATAATACAACACCACCTTCTATTCAACACCCTCTCATATCCTGCCCATATTTTACACTATAACAGAATATTGAGTTGTTAGCCTGACCTCCCTCAAACACGTCTCTGTGATGGAAAAAGTGTCACACCTCCACATATCAACTCATTCCCTTATCACATCAGTCTGTCTTATCATATTCCCAGCATTAACGTAAGATGGAACATAACTCTTGGAATATTCTGTACCTCGGTGTTCTTCAGTCATTCATTTGGTCTTATCAGTCTGCTCAAAGCAAGAACCAAAACTGTAACTGTAGCACTGAAAGAACATTTGTTAAACTTTAATTTATTTTCTTTAAAATGTATTCATCAAGTGCAACTTTCCAGAACTGAGCAGTCATCTCCACATACAATGAGTTTTAGATGGTTAATTCCCCGCTCAGTGTGCAGACGGGACACCCCTCAGTAATGGAGACAGTGAAGACTGCAGTTGATGGAGATCAGATTCTAACAGTGTTGTTCTGGAAAGGCACAGCAGGTCAGGCAGCATCCGAGGAGCAAGAGAGTTTATGTTTCGGGCATGAGCCCTTCATTAGGAAGGAATTGGTGTATTCCTTCGTTTCTCATTCTGTGAGTCAGAGGACGTAGGGAACTTACTCAGGCAGGGAAGTACTTACTCAGGCAGGCAGCAATGTATATAGCATTGAAATGTAAAGCAGTGAATCAGTTGTTTGGACAGGGTGTAGAAAGGTTGATACGAAGCACAGAGTGATTGAAGTACAAACATAAGGATAGATAAATCTCCTAGGTCAGATGAGGTATATCCGAGGTTATTCCAGGAAGTGATGGGAGCGACTGGTGTGCCTTTGGCGATAACCTTTGCATTGTCATTGTCCACTGGAGTAGTGCCAGATGATTGGAGGATGGCGAATTTTATTCCCTTGTTCAGGAAAGGGAATAGGGATAACCCTGGGAATGACAGGACAGTCAGTCTTACATCAGTGGTGGGCTAATTATTGGAGACAATTCTGAGATACAGGATTTACAATTACTTAGAAAACCATTGTTTGATTAGAGATAGTCAGCATGGCTTTGTGAGGAGCAAGTCATCCCTCAGAAACCTTATGAAATTCTTTGAAGATGTGAAAAAACACGCCGATGAAGGTAGACCAGTAGATGTGGTGAACAACAATTTTAGAAAGGTTTTTGATAAGGTTCCCCATTGTAGGCACATTCAGAAGGTAAGGAAGCATGGGACACAGGGAAATTTGGACGTATGGATATGAATTTGGTTGGCCAATAGAAAACAAAGGGTAGTAGCAGATGGAAAGTATTCAGCCTGGACATCAGTGACCAGTTGTGTTCCACAGGAATCCGCTCTGGGACCTGTGCTCTTTTTGATTTTTATAGATGACTTTAGACAATAGACAATAGACAATAGATGCAGGAGTAGGCCATTCTGCCCTTCGAGCCTGCACCGCCATTCAATATGATCATGGCTGATCATTCCTAATTAGTGTCCTGTTCCAGCCTTATCTCCATACCCCTTGACTCCACTATCTTTAAGAGCTCTATCCAATTCTTTCTTAAAAGAATCCAGAGACTGGGCCTCCACTGCCCTCTGGGGCAGAGCATTCCACACAGCCACCACTCTCTGTGTGAAGTAGTTTCTCCTCATCTCTGTCCTAAATGGTCTACCCCGTATTTTTAAGTTGTGTCCTCTGGTTCGGCACTCCCCCATCAACGGAAATATGTTCCCTCCTGCCAGAGTGTCCAGTCCTTTCATAAGCCTATACGTTTCAATCAGATCCCCTCTCAGTCTTCTAAACTCAAGGGTATACAAGCCCAGTCGCTTCAGTCTTTCCGTGTAAGGCAATCCTGCCATTCCAGGAATTGACCTCGTGAACCTACGCTGCACTCCCTCAATAGCCAGAATGTCTTTCCTCAAATTTGGAGACCAGAACTGTACACAGTACTCCAGGTGTGGTCTCACCAGGGCCCTGTACAGCTGCAGAAGCACCTCTTTGCTTCTATACTCAATCCCTCTTGTTATGAAGGCCAGCATGCTATTAGCCTTCTTCACGACCTGCTGTACCTGCATGCTTGCCTTCATTGACTGGTGGACAAGAACACCCAGATCTCTCTGAACAGCCCCTTTACCTAATTTGATACCATTGAGGTAGTAATCTGCCTTCCTGTTCTTGCCACCAAAGTGGATAACCAGACATTTATCCACATTAAACTGCATCTGCCATGCATCTGCCCACTCACCTAACTTGTCCAGGTCACCCTGTAATCCCCTAACATCCTCATCACATTTCACCCTACCACCTAGCTTTGTGTCATCAGCAAATTTGCTAATGCTTTTGCTGATACCATCTTCTATATCATTTACATATATTGTAAAAAGCTGCGGTCCCAGCACGGATCCCTGCGGTACCCCACTGGTCACTGCCTGCCATTTCGAAATGGAGCCGTTAATCACTACCCTTTGTTTCCTGTTAGCCAACCAATTCTCTATCCAATCTAGTACTTTGCCCCCAATCCCGTGCGCCCTAATTTTACTCACTAACCTCTTGTGTGGGACTTTATCAAAAGCTTTCTGAAAGTCCAGGTACACTACATCCACTGGATCTCCCTCGTCCATCTTCCGAGTTACATCCTCAAAAAATTCAAGAAGATTAGTCAAGCATGATTTCCCCTTCATAAATCCATGCTGACTCTGTCCTATCCTGTTACTATTATCCAGATGTGCCGTAATTTCATCCTTTATAATAGACTCCAGCATCTTTCCCACCACTGAGGTCAGACTAACTGGTCTATAATTTCCTGCTTTCTCCCGCCCACCCTTCTTAAAAAGTGGCACAACATTAGCCGCCCTCCAATCCTCAGGAACCAACCCCGATTCTATTGAACTCTGGAAAATAATCACCAGCTTTGATGAGGAAGCGGAATGGTGGGTTAACAGGTTTGCCGATGACAGGAAGGTTGGTGGAGTTGTGCATAGTGTGGAGTGTTGGTATAGGTTACAAGAGGACATTGACAGGATGCAGAGCTGGGCTGATAACTCGCAGATACAGTTCAACCTTAAAAATTGTGAAGCGATTTATTTTGGAAGGTTGTATTTGCATACACAATACAGGGTTAAAGGCAGAATTCTTAGCAGTGTGGAGTGACAGAGGGATCTTGGGCTCCATTTCCATAGATCCCACAAAGTTGCCACCCAAATTGTCAGGGTTGTTAAGAAGGTGTATGGTGTGTTGACTTTCATTAATGGGGGATTGAGTTTAAGAGTGGCGAGGTTAATGCTGAGCTCTAGAAAGCTGTGGTTCAACCACATTTGGAATATTGTTTTCAGTTCTGGTTGCCTCAGTGTAGGAAACATATGAAAGCCTCAGAGATTTTGCAGAGCAGATCTACCAGGATGCGGCCAGGACTGGAGGATATGTCTTAGGAAGAAGGTTTGAGGGAGCGAGGGCTCTTCTCCCTGGACCGAAGAAGGATGAGAGATGACATGATAGAGGTGTACAAGATGTTGACAGACATAGATAGAGTGGATAGCCAGCGCCTTTTCCCAGTGCAGAATTGGCTTTCAACAAAGGGCATAACTTTAATGTGATTGGAGGAAAGTTTAGAGGAGATGTCAGAGGTAGCTTCTTTATTCAGAAATTGGTGGGTGGGCGGAATCCACCCCCAGCGGTGGTAGTAGAGTCAGATTCATTAGGGATAGCTGAGAAGACACTTGGATAGGAACATGCAAGTTAGTACGTTGAAGGTAATGTGGGTTTGTCTGGTCTAAGAGTAGGATAAAAGGCCAGCAAAACATTGAGAGCTGAAGGGCTTTTAATATGCTGTATTGTTTCGTGTTCCAAGTTTCACTCAGTTGTGGATTCTCATCAGTTGGTGATTATTTCAGGAAGTAAGTTGTGTGAGGGAGTGAGGTGTGCGAGGGAGTGGGGTGTGCGAGGTCAGGAAGCTGGGGTGGGGCGTTCGACCAAGACTTCCAGTTTTGATGTGCATTGTTACATTAACCTAAGTGGCAGCACAATATGCGTGATTACCTTGACCAGACAAAATCCATCAAGTTCAGTGATTAAAGCGATTCTTGGCTTGCCATTTGTTCCCGGTTGGTTCAGATACATTCTTTTGGGTGACCTATGAATTCGTATCTGACAATCCACAAACATGTACACTTTTATTTTGATACTGGTGAATATGAAGGTACATTTATTGGATATAGTTTCATCGGATTTAATGTAAGACACAAGATGCTGCAATAGACTGTCAATTGTGAACGTTTTCACCCAGTGTCTGGTGCAGGGGGCAGATGTATGGAGTCTGGGGGACATGCCAGATGTCATCACCATAAGCAACTTGTGTGGTTTGATTCTTACCCTCCACGTCCATACATCTGCTCCATGGGCCAGGCTCTGATAGAAGATGAATTCGTAAAAAATGATTCCTCATCAGTCATTGGTATGTAATTTAGACAGCATTTATACCTACACCGAGAGAAGTGATAGCCTGTTGGTTGCTTTCCTCCCGCTCAAGGTGGATTCCAAATGATTCTCTGTGAGGTAATGTTTTGAATAACTGCCCTGACCCAGGTTGGCAATTCTCTTCACAGATTCAGGACCAGGCCAGTGTCTCTCTGAGTGCTACATGCAGCTGTGAGGTCCAGTAGCACTGTACCCGAATTCATTGTTTTGAAATCCACTTTTAATGTCGGTCATGAGGCAAAGTGATGGGTTTACCGACCTGAACAATGATCAGGAGTTTGCCATGTTTGTAAATTGGGCAATAATAAGGTATGAGCTACAATTATTCAACTGAACAATAACTGCATCATCTCTAAAAACAATACAATTGATTCTATATTGAAGAAATTAAAATATAAACACCGAACAACCTTTTATGATACAAAGGTAAAGAATGCACATTTTGTTTTGATCGAAAAAGAGCATGTTGTCTGACTATGCTGGTGATCACAACTACACATTGAATCTCAGTATTCAAATGCATACATTGTCGCTGTATCATTTGCAAAATGGTTGACCTCTGACTGATTGAATATTCAGAGTCTGCATTTAATTGAACAATCAAATAGAATTATAACTCTTACACATTTAAATATAATCAATCGATTTAATTTCTCACCTGAAACGTGTGAGCTTCAGTTATTTGCCAACAATTCTATTAGTTTTAAAATAATGATGGAAAACGTTAGGCTAGACCTAAAAGTTGAAGTTCTAAACTGGAGAAAGGCCAATTTTGACGGCATTAGGAAAGATCATTCAAAAGCTTATGGCGGCACGTATTCGCAGATAAGTGGACGGCTAGAAAATGGGAAGCCTTCAGAAAATAGATAGCCGGAGTCCAGAGACAGTATATTCTTGTTAGGCTGAAAGGAAAGGCTTGTAGGTATAGAGAGTGCTGAATGACTAACGAAATTGAGGTTCTGGTTAAGAAAAAGAAGGAAAGATATGACAACTACAGGCAGGATAGATCGACTGAATCCTTAGAATAGTATAAAGGCAAGAGGTGTATGCTAAAGAGGGAAATCAGGTAGGCAGAAAGGGGACATGAGTTAGCTTTGGCATATAGAGTTAAGGAGAATCCAAAAGAATTTTACAAATACATTGAAAACAAAAGGGTAAACAGGGAGACAATGGAGCCCTCAAAGATCAGCAAGGTGCCTTTGTGTGCAGCCGCAGGAGATGGGAGAGATACTAAACGAGTATTTTTTTATCAGTGTTTACTCAGGAGAAAGACATGGGAGATGTACATATACGGAGAAATAGATGGTGATATCTGGAAAAAATGTCCATATTACAGAGGAAGAAGTGTTGGATGTCTTGAAACGCACGAAGGTGGAAAAATAAAACCCAGGACCTGATCAACCAGGTGAAACTTGAAAGGGTTCAGAAAAGATTTACATGTGTGTTGCCAAGGTTGGAGGGTTTGAGCTATAGCTGGAGGCTGAATAGGCTGGGGCTGTTTTCCCTCGATCGTTGGAGACAGAGGGGTTTATGAAGTCATGAGTGGCATGGTTAGGGTAAATAGACAAAGTATTTTCCCTGGGGTGGGGGAGTCCAGAACTAGAGGCCATAGGTTTCGGTTGGGAAGGGAAAAATGTAAAATATGTAACGGGCAATTTTTTTCACTCAGAGGATTGTACGTGTGTGGAATGAACTGCCAGAGGAAGTGGTGGAGGTTAGTATCATTGCAAAATTTAGATGGCGTCTGGATGAGAATATTAATATAAAGTGTTTAGAGGGATATGGGCTGAGTGTTGACAGGTGGGACTCGATTGGGTTGGGATATCTGGTCGGCATGGACAGGTTGGACCGAAGGGTCTGTTTCCATGCTGTACATCCCTTTGACCCTGTGACTGTAATTTAGAAATGACAATAATTGACATGCACTATCAAATAAATGAATCGTTTATATTCTCAAATTGTAGCATATAATAAGTATAAAACTTGCTTTTTTAGAATGAATGATAAAGAACAAAGAACATTCCAACATAGGACCAGACCCTTCGGCCCTCCTAGATTGTGCTGATCCAGATCATCCTATTTTCTAAACCTGCCACCTATTTTCTAAGCATCTGTATCCCTCTGCTCCCTGCTTATTATGTTTCTGTCTAAATACATCTTAGGTAACACTATTGTTCCTGCCCCTACCACCTCCGCTGGCCACACGTTCCAGGCTGCCACCGCCCTATGTAGTATAGTATCCTTTGCAAGCCGGATCGGGAGTCTCGCATGGTGTGTTGCCTGCCCGGTGCCAGGGTGCGAGACATCTCTGACCGGCTTGAAAGGATATTGGAGCGGGAGGGGGAGGATCCAGTTGTTGTGGTCCACGTTGGTACCAACAACATAGGCAGGAATAGGGTGGAG
Source organism: Chiloscyllium punctatum (assembly GCF_047496795.1). Classification (NCBI taxonomy): domain Eukaryota; kingdom Metazoa; phylum Chordata; class Chondrichthyes; order Orectolobiformes; family Hemiscylliidae; genus Chiloscyllium; species Chiloscyllium punctatum. The sequence continues at coordinate 140,929 of NW_027309916.1, read as the reverse complement.
GACCTGTTTGGGCATTACGAAGCACTAGGCAGGAAATTGAAGCACAGGTCCTCAAGGGTCATAATCTCCGGATTACTGCCCGAGCCACGTGCCAATTGGCATAGGGACAAGAAAATTAGGCAAGTAAACACGTGGCTAAGGGATTGGTGTGGGAAAGAGGGATTCCACTTCATGGGGAATTGGCATCAGTTTTGGAACAGGGGGGATCTGTACCGTTGGGACGGTCTCCACCTGAACCGATCAGGTACCAATGTTCTAGCGAAGAGGATAAATAGGGTGGTCAGTAGGACTTTAAACTTCTGAGTTGGGGGGAAGGGAAAGTGAAAGCGACAGGGAGTATGGAGGTAAATGGAAAGATAATCAGCAGGATAGCATGTTTCCAGGCGGATTTAAAATTGAGGCAGACTGAGAATGCAGAAAAAAGCAAGGATAAATTAGGACATATGACTTCCAACATCTCTAATGATAAGGAAGTTAGCATTAAGGCACTTTACCTGAATGCTCGTAGCATTCAGAACAAAGCCGATGAACTAATGGCACAGATAATAGTGAATGATTATGATGTAGTAGGCATCACAGAGACTTGGTTACAGGGGGGTCAGGACTGGCAGTTAAACCTCCATGGTTTTTCAACTTATCGAAAAGACAGAGAGGTGGGCAGAGGGGGTGGGGTTGCCTTGTTACTTAAGAACAAAATTAAATCTATGGTATTGAATGACATAGCGTCGGATGATGTGGAGTCTGTGTGGGTGGAATTGAGGAACCACAAAGGCAAAAAAACCATAATTGGAGTTGTGTACAGACCTCCTAACAGTGGTCAGGACCAGGGACGCAACATGTACCGGGAAATAGAGAAGGCATGTCAGAAAGGCAAGGTTACATTGATCATGGGAGACTTCAATATGCAGGTGGACTGGGTAAATAATGTTGCTAGTGGATCTAAAGAAAGGGAATTCATGGAATGCTTACAGGATGGCTTTTTGGAACAGCTTGTCATGGAGCCCACAAGAGAGCAGGCTACTCTGGACCTAGTGCTTTGCAATGAACCAGACTCTATAAAAGATCTTAAAGTAAGGGAACCCTTAGGAAGTAGCGAACATAATATGGTAGAGTTCAGTCTGGAGTTTGAAAGGGAGAAGGCAAAATCTGATGTAATGGTGTTACAGTTGAATAAAGGTAATTATGAAGGCATGAGAGAGGAACTGACTAAAATAGACTGGAAGCAGAGGCTAACCGGGAAGACACGAGAGCAAAAATGGGAGGAGTTTGTAGGTATAATTGAGGACACTGTGCAGAGGTTCATTACCAAGAAAAGAAAGATTAACCGGGGAGGGATTAGACAACCTTGGCTGACAAAGGAAGTCAGGAAATGTCTTAAAGAAAAAGAGAGATCCTATAAAGTGGCTAAGAACAGTGGAAAATCAGAAGATTGGGAAGGATACAAAAGCAAACAGAGGATAACAAAGAGTGTAATAAGAAATGAGAGGATCAAATATGAAGGTAGGCTAGCCAGTAATATTAGAAATAATAGTAAAAGTTTCTTTCAGTGCATAAGAAACAAACGACAGGCAAAAGTAGACATTGGGTCACTTCAAACTGATGCAGGGAGCCTAGTGATGGGAGATAAGGAAATAGCAGGAGAACTTAACAAGTACTTTGCGTCAGTTTTCACAGTGGAAGACATGAGTAATATCCCAAAAATTAAAGGGTGTCACGGGGCTGAGTTGAGTATGGTTGCCATTACGAAAGAGATAGTGCTAGAAAAGTTAAAAAGTCTTAAAATTGATAAATCTCCTGGCCCCGATGGGATACACCCTAGAGTTCTGAGAGAGGTTGCTGAGGAAATAGCAGAGGCATTGGTTGAGATCTTTCAAGAGTCACTGGAGTCAGGAAAGGTCCCGGATGATTGGAAGATGGCTGTGGTAACCCCCTTGTTCAAGAAAGGATCAAGGCAAAAGATGGAAAATTATAGGCCAATCAGCTTAACCTCGGTTGTTGGTAAAATTCTAGAATCCATCATTAAGGATGAGGTTTCTAAATTCTTGGAAGAGCAGAGTCTGATTAGAACAAGTCAACATGGATTTAGTAAAGGGAGGTCATGCCTGACAAACCTGTTGGAATTTTTTGAAGAGGTAACAAGTAGGTTAGACCAGGGAAACCCAGTGGATGTGGTCTATCTAGACTTTCAAAAGGCCTTTGATAAGGTGCCACACGGGAGGCTGCTGAGCAAGGTGAGGGCCCATGGTGTTCGAGGTGAGCTGCTGGGATGGATTGAGGATTGGCTGTCTAACAGAAGGCAGAGAGTTTGGATAAAAGGTTCTTTTTCAGAATGGCAGCCGGTGACGAGAGGTGTCCCGCAGGGTTCGGTGCTGGGGCCACAGCTGTTCGCATTATATATTAATGATTTGGATGAGGGAACCGGGGGTATTCTAGTGAAGTTTGCCGATGATACGAAGTTAGGTGGACAGGCAAGTAGTACTGAGGAAGTGGGGAGGCTCCAGAAGGATCTAGACAGGTTGGGAGAGTGGTCCAGGAAATGGCTGATGGAATTTAACGTGAGCAAGTGCGAGGTCTTGCACTTTGGCAAAAAGAATAAAAGCATGGACTACTTTGTAAATGGTGAGAAAATTAATAAAGCCAAAGCACAAAGGGATCTGGGAGTGCTACTCGAGGATTCTCTAAAGGTAAACATGCAGGTTGAGTCTGTGATTAAGAAAGCGAATGCAATGTTGTCTCTTATCTCAAGAGGGTTGGAATATAAAAGCAGAGATGTACTACTAAGACTTTATAAAGCTCTGGTTAGGCCCCATTTGGAGTATTGTGTCCAGTTTTGGTCCCCACACCTCAGGAAGGACATACTGGCACTGGAACATGTCCAGCGGAGATTCACACGGATGATCCCTGGAATGACAGGTCTAGCATATGAGGAACGGCTGAGGATACTGGGATTGTATTCGTTGGAGTTCAGAAGATTAAGGGGAGATCTAATAGAGACGTACAAAATAATACATGGCTTGGAAAAGGTGGATGCTGGGAAATTGTTTCTGTTAGGCGAGGAGACTAGGACCCGTGGACACAGCCTTAGAATTAGAGGGGGTCATTTCAGAACAGAAATGCGGAGAAATTTCTTCAACCAGAGAGTGGTGGGCCTGTGGAATTCATTGCCACGGAGTGCAGCGGAAGCCGGGACGCTAAATGTCTTCAAGGCCGAGATTGATAGGTTCTTGTTGTCTAGAGGAATTAAGGGCTACGGGGAGAATGCTGGTAAGTGGAGCTGAAATGCGCATCAGCCATGATTGAATGGCGGAGTGGACTCGATGGGCCGAATGGCCTTACTTCCACTCCTATGTCTTATGGTCTTATGGTCTTATGGTAATGAACTTCCCACATATACCTGCCCTAAACCTTTCCCCTCTCACTTTGAAGTCATGCCCCCGAGTAATTGAGTTCCACAATTTGGGGAAAAAGCTTCTTGCTTTCCACCCTGTGTATGTCTGTCATGATTTTGTAGACCTCAACCTTCGACTTTGTAATGAAAATAGTCCTAATCTACTCGATTTGTCTTCATAACCAGCACCGTCCATCACAGGCAGCATCCTGGTGAACCTACTCTGTGCACTATTCAAAGCATCCGCATGCTTTTGTTAATGTGGTGACCAGAACTATATGCAGTATTCCAAATGCGGCCAAACCAAAGTCCTAGGCAACTGTAACATGACCTGCCAGCGCTTGTACTCAACTACTGATCCAACGAAGGAAAGTATGCCATATGCCACCTTGACCACTTTACTGACCTGTGTTGGCATCTTCAGGAAACAATGGACCAGAATCCCCAGATCTCGCTGTAAGTCAATTTTCCCCAGGACGTTTCCGTTTACTGTATTGTTCACTCTTGAACTGGATCTTTCAAAATGCATCACCTCGCATTTGCACAGATTGAATTCCATCTGCCATTTCTGTGCCCATCTTTCCAATCTATCTATATTCTGCTGTATTCTCTGACATTCCCCTTCACGATCTGCTACTCCAACAGTCTTGGTGTTATGTGCAAACTTGCTAATCAGGCAACCGATAGCTTCTTCCAAATCATTGATATATATCACAAACAACAGTGGTTCCAGCACAGATCGCTGTTGCACACCACTGGTAATAGGTCTCCATTTTGAGAAATCCCCTTCCACTATGACTCTCTGTCTCCTGTTGCCCAGCCGGTTCTCTGTCCATATAGACATAACACTCTGGGCCCATTGCGACTTCACCTTCTCCATCAGCCGACCACGGGGAACGTAATAAAACGTCTTACTCAAGTCCCTCAATAACTTCTACAGCAGCTTCCCGACCACTGATGTCAGTCTTGCCGGTCTACAATTACCTGTGTTATCCCCGCTATCCTTCTTAAAGGAGGGGGCAACATTAGCAATTCTCCAGTCCTCTGGGGCATCACCCATGTTCAATCATCCTGCAAAGACATATGTTAAAGCCCCAGTTATTTCCACACTCACATCCCTCAGTAACCTGTGGTTGATCCCATCCAGACTTTGGGGCTTGTCTACATTAATACCTTTCAGAGTATCCAAAACGTACTCCCATTTTATGTCGACTTGACCCACAGTACTCAGAGATCTATCCCTAACTTCAACATCCGTCATGTCCCTATCCTTGGTGAATACAGATACAAAGTACTCGCTAAGAATCTCACCTATTTTCTCTGACTCCATGCATAACTTATTTCCTTTGTCCTTGTGTGGGCCAAACATTTCTCTAGTTAACCTCTTGCTACTGAAAAGAAGTGTTTGGGATTTTCCTCAACCCCGGTTGCTAACGATATCTCATGACCACTTTTAGCCCTCTTAAATCCTCGATATTTACTGTCAAATGTGGCTATTGAAAATAAAATAAACATTTGATCGTGCGAGTGGGAACTCAGACATTTCCAAAGTGTTTTGTGCCAAAAAAAATTGAAATCCGTCTCAGTGCAAATAAAAGGCAAGAGAAGAAACCTCTTGGGAAGAGTAATTTTCAGCCACCGTCCTCCCCCCACCCCCAAAGTACTTCTGAGGTAGAAAAGAGTGAGCGTTTGTAACAAGAGCACAACAGTAACTCAGGGTGGGTTGAACATGCTAATTGGCTCAATTAATCAACTTGACAGTGATATCCTTGAATAAAAATTCATAGAGTGTATGTGAGATTATTTCTGAGAGCAGGACGTCATGGAAACAACCAGAGAATGGGGCGGTACAGTGGCTCAGTGGTTAGCACAGTACCAGGGTCCCAGGTTCGATTGCAGCCTCGGGGGAATGTCTGCGTATAATTTGCACATTCTCCCCGTCTGCGTGAGTTCCCTCCAACAGTCCAAAGATGTGCAGGTCAGGTGAATTGGCCATGCTAAATTGCCCATAGCGTTAGGTACATTATTCAGAGGGAAATGGGCCTGGGTGGGTTAATCTTCGGAGGGTCGGTGTGTACTTGTTGGGCTGAAGGGCCTGTTTCCATACTGTACGGCATCTAATCTAATTGAGATTTGATATTATGTAACAAGGAAGCATTGGTGGATGAGCTTTGCCTTGGAAAGTGTAACCACAACGTGCTGGAGTTTCACATTCAGATTGAAAGAGTGAAGACTGTGTCATACATGAGAGTTTTAGTGTTAGGCCAGTTTAATTATCATTGCCTAAGGAACGATTTGACTGTGGTGGACTGAGGGGAGAAAAGAACAGTCAAAGGCAGGACAGCTGAAGAAATTTGGCAAATAATTAGGGAGATACTAAAGACCGAAGAGGAATTGCATTACGGAGAAAAAACATCCATATCTTGATAAGGAAGTCAAGGATAACATGAAGCAAATCCCAGTGCATGTTATACTGCACACGTTAGTCACTCTGGGGAGGATTGGGCAGGTCAGTGGCCTCGTGGTGTTATCACTGAATTCTTTTGTGATAAACCCAGATAATGTTCGAGTGACCTGTGTTCAAATCCTGCCACAGCAAGTGGCGGAGCTTGATGTCCTTGATCATGGTAAATGAACCTGATCATTCCATTGGCAGATCCTCCACACCCTCCCAAAAGGCGTGAAGACTTGGAAGGATACGAATCAAAGTAAAACCCCTCAGAGAGTTGTAATTCGAGAATACCCACTGAAAGACAAGACACCTACAAGACCAACAGAAGATCAAGAAGACTTTAACACGTGGAATCCGGTCAACTTCTTGTGGGGTGGTATGTGATCATCCAAAGTTATAGGATAGATTGTAATGCTTTTCATTACGTGATAATACGTTTTATTGTTCTAATATTAATCGTGTTCAATAAACAAATATCATTGTTTGTAAGAGTTGACTCAGTTTTTTTGCTTCGTATAAGATTTCAAACACAATGTGTGGCAGATACAGCACCTTCCTAGCTACTGACACAACCTGCACATTTACCTTGAGACAATCCTGACTGGAATTCGCAACACTCTGCACTTCAGATTTCGGAATTTTCTCCCCAGTTATAAAACAGTCCATGTTTCTCTTCTTCCTACTAAAGTGCATCACCTCGCACTTTCCCAAGTGTACTTCATCTGCCACGTCATTGCCCACTCTCCTACCCTGTCTAAGTCCTTCTGTAGATTCCCTGCCATCTCAATGGTACCTGTCCCTCTACCTATCTTGCATCACCTAAACACCTCGCCGGTATGCCCTCAGTTCCTTCATCTAGATTGTTAATTTACAAAGTAAAAAGTTATGGTTCCCTTGCGGAACACCAGTTGTCATTGGCTGCTATCCTGAGAAGGACCCTTTTATTCCCACTGTCTACCTTCTGCCAGACAGTCAAACTGTCTGTACATATTAGTAACCTGTCTCTGACACCATGGACCCTTATCTTACTCAGCAGCCTCCTGTGAAGCACCTGTCAACGTCCTTCTTGAAGTCCAGGTACATAGCATCCACTGGCTCTCCTTGGTCTAACCTGCTTGTTACATCCTCAAGGAATTCGAACAGATTCATTAGCATGACCTCCCCCTGATGAAACCTTACTGACTTCACCCTACTTTAACATGCACTGGCAATTGTTCAGAAATCTCATCCGACAGAATGATATCCAGGAACTTACCGACGACCGAGGTTAGGCTAATCGAGTTTGTAATTTTCTGTCTTTTGCCTTATTCCCTTTTTAGACAGGGTGTCAGGGAGATCTAATATGGCGGCGACCCAGTAGGTATGAGTCTGCAGAGCTCTGCCCAAGACCAAGTCAAAGTGGGGTACTCACCCTCACCTCACTTGCTAAATTGTTTAAAATAGTTTTTGCCCAGCAGCCTTGGTCATTATACATCAAACTTTAGCAGATGATGCTTTTTAAAATGACCAAAGGCAAATGTCTCGCATTTCACAACAGGCAGTGACCCCTACCCCCCACCCCACCCCCCACACCTCGCAGCAAGGCAGACGTCTGCGGCCGCCCTGTGGTCTCACCTGCAGAGGCGAGCCTGATCTCGGACTTTGTTACACTCCGAGAGAAAATTGATGCGTCCATTGAAGAGACCCAGTACAGGTGGGAGTCAATCTCAGTCATGCTGCAGAAACATGACGGAGAGATCGAGAAACTTGGACAGCGAGTCAGGGGAGGGGTGGGGGGAGAAGCAGTGGGCCGCGCCCACCGAGACCACTGCTGAGTCATTCATGGGTCAATTCTGGGCTCTGGAACATCGAGTCCCGACCTTAGAGGAACATGTTGACGACCTCAAAATTCGAGAACAACGGAAAAATATTCAGTTCCTGGGCCTTCCCGAACGGGAAGCGGAAGGGCAGCTTGTTGATTTCCTGGAGCAATGGCTCCCACAGCTGCTGAAACTGGAGTCGGAGCTGGGCCAGGTGGTGGTTGAACGGGCCCACCGGGTTGCTGTGCGCCGGCCCAGGTCGGACCGGCGCCCCCACTCGGTCCTAGTTCAACTTCAACATTACTGGGGAAAACAGATGATACTGGAGGTCTCCAGAGCCGAGGGGAAGGATCGCCATGCCATGATATACAAGGGCTCCAGGATAATGTCGTTCTCTGGCTGCGGTCTGTAAGAGCAAGGCAGTTGATGAGGCAAAGAAGCGTCTGACGGATTTAAATATTCAATAATCTATGTGATATCCGGCAATGCTGTCCTTCAGTCATGTCTTGGAGGATCTGTATATGACTTCAGATCACCGGAAAAAGTAAAATAATTCCTGGATGCTCTCAGATAGACTGCAGGATTTGATCTGTATGGATGATGATTTTATTTTGCCCTCTTTTCTTGTTTTCCTCCTTCTAGCTTCCTTTTTTTTTCTTCTCTATCTTTCCTTGGTGCTTGTGGGGGAGGAGGTGGCTGCTCATTCCTTAACCTTTTTATGGACTCTTATCATGAGCTCGTGCCGTTTATTTGCCTCTTGGGGGACTCTGCTGGATGCTTTTATTTTTTGTTTGGTTGGTTATTACTTGCTGGGATTTTACTTTTTAAATTTTATATATTTTCATCTTGTGTTGTTTTGCTAAGTGTATCGAGGTGATGGTGTGTGGGGGATCGTCCACTTTTAACTTCTGCCTTGTCAGATGTTAGAATTAATTTACTCTACTTTGTAATGCCTGGGCCGAGCGCATGCCTCTGGCTGAAAGATGTTTTGGTGGGATCATTGGAAGGTAGTAATGCCTCCTCTGAACAAGGGAGAAAATCTCCTTTTAAATATGTTTAATATTATTTGGTTTTGGGAATAGTTCTTATTTGTTTTGATTTAGCTGCTTTAAAGAGTGTTTAATGTGTGAATAATTTTTGGTTTTTATTCAATATCTTTTGGGTGGGGTTCTCCCTCCTGGGGGGTCTCGGGCTTGCTTGGATTATCATGGCTAGTCATTCGTTTAGGTGGTGCACCTGGAATGTCAAGGGGAGCCTTTCATCAATCAAAAGGAAAATTATATTAACAAGTGTTGAACAAAGTGGGTGGGTGTAGCCCTTCGACAGGAGACACGTCTACTTGATAAGGAGCATTCGAAGCTACAACAGGGTGGATTTGGTCAGGTGTTCATTTCATCTTTCAGCACAAAATTCGGAGAGTTGCCAATCTTACTGGGCAAAATCTTCCCTTCCAAATGCAAAGACAGATAATAGATGAGTCTGGATGATATATATTAATTAAAGCCCTAATATATGGAGAGTAATATGGGATTTTGAATCTCGATTGCCCGCCGGTGCACCATTTAAATTTGTAATGGACGTGTTCCCTAAGTTGATGTCTCTCGGGGTGTACCACACAATTATAGGAGGAGATTTTAATTGCATCATCGACCCAGGGGTGGACAGATTACCGAAGAGTTCTGTGAGCATATCTTTGAGATCTGGGCAGTTAGCGGATCTGAGTAGGGAGTTAGGGCTGGTAGGTGTGTGGACGTGTGTTCACCCTCAGGGTAGAGACTTTTCTTTCTTATTCTAATCCACACAAGTGCCATACCAAAATCGATATGTTTCTGTCCACTCGACCCTTTTGAACTAAATATTGTTTTGTAAAGTAGGTAATAGAACTCTTTCCGACCATGCCGCACTACATATAAAGGTTAAGGCTAGTGATGACGAGATAGGTGTCCGACATTGGCGTATAGACCGTCTCCTTAAGAAGGATAGTAAATTCATAAAATATTTCTGCAGGAATTTAAAACCTTCTGGGATATCAAATCAGGCATGGCCAGTAACCCTTCGGTGATGTGGGAGACTGGTAAGTCAAATGTGCGAGGCTTGTTTAGCTCATATTCTGTGACCCGGAAAAGACAAAAGGGAGAACCATAGGGTCTGCTCGAGGCTCGCCTGAACGCGGCTGGGGCCGTGTATGTTGATAGACCCTCCATTACTAAACGACAGTGAATCACAGACCTTAGAAAAACGTTGAATATTTTTTTTAAAGTATTTTAACTTCTGCCTTGACAGATGTTAGAATTAATTTACTCTACTTTGTAATGCCTGGGCCGAGCGCATGCCTCTGGCTGGAAGATGTTATGGCGGGATCGTTGGAAGGTAGTAATGCCTCCTCTGAACAAGGGGGAAAATCTCCTTTTAAATATGTTTAATATTATTTGGTTTTGGGAATACTTCTTATTTGTTTTGATTTAGCTGTTTTAAAGAGTTTTTAATGTGTGAATCATTTTTGGTTTTTATTAAATATCTTTTGGGTGGGGTTCTCCCTCCTGGGGGGTCTCGGGCTTGCTTGGATTATCATGGCTAGTCATTCGTTTAGGTGGTGCACCTGGAATGTCAAGGGGAGCCTTTCATCAATCAAAAGGAAAATTATGTTAACAAGTGTTGAAAAAAGTGGGTGGATGTAGCCCTTCTACTTGATAAGGAGCATTCGAAGCTACAACAGCGTGGATTTGGTCAGGTGTTCATTTCATCTTTCAGCACAAGACACTTACTCAAGACACAAGAAACTTACTCAAACAGCTCAGAGGGAACTATTATTTGTGAAGCAGAGATTATTAGATTACCGTGACAAGCCTGGCAGGTATCTAGCCGACCTTGTCAGAAAGAAAATGGCTCCACAAGCCATTTCGTCTATTAGAAACAGTGCTGGTGCTCTGACTTGTGATCAAAAAAATTCAAACAGTCTTTATACAGTTCTATTTCGAAGTGGATAGAACGAAGAAGAGAGGGTCTTTTTAAAAAAAATCTGCCCCCCCCCCGGGCCTAAACTCAGAGAAGGTGTTGTCCTTGAATCCACCCCAGCAACCCAGGAAATACACGGGGCAGTGAGGCAGTGAGGCAGCTCCTGAGTGTCAAAGCGCCCAGTCCAGACAGATTCCAGACTAAGTTTTATGAAGGATTTATTGGGTAATTGGCCAGGCCACTTTTAAATAGGTATAATTATTAACATAATCAGGACTGCCTCCCGTCATGTCTGAGAGAAGCAAATATTTATCTCATTCTTAAGAATGGAAAGGCCCAAGATGACTGCTCTTCATATAGACCTATATACTTGTTAAATGTGGATTTTAAAATTTTCTCAAAAATGTTCGTATTAAGACTGGAGAGTGTTTTACCATTTATTATAAAAGATGACTATACAGGGTATATAAAGGTTTGCAAATCAGCTGATAACATTCGAAGAGTCTTAAATATGGTACAAGCCTGCTAGCAGGGAGTGATACTGGGATTAGTTATCTCCCTATGGGCAGAGAAGGCATTCGATCGGGTAGAATGGCCATATCTCATTTATATGCTGGAACGGTTTGATGTTGGAGAGGTCTTTACTAAATAGGTTACAATATTATATAATGATCCCAAAGCAGCGGTGATCACCAACGGTTTACGTTTGGATAGCTTTAGCATAGAGGTTGTCATCAGGGATGCCTTCTCTCAGCATTAATATTTATGCTAGTGACTGAGCTGTTGGTGGAAGCTATATGAGCTAACCCTAATATAATGGCTCTGGAGGTTGGATTGGGTAAGCACAAAATTACGCTCTATGCAGATGATGACCTCCTTTTCTTGAATGATCCATTGACATCTGTGCACCCTTAATTCAAGGGGTTAACTTATTTGGTATGTTCTCAGGTTATAAAAGCAATTTTATGCAATTGGATGCCATGCCGCTGGCAAGTCTTGCCAGTATATTCAACTTTCCGGATAGATCCCACTTCCTCTCTCCGTGGTCACTGGGAGGTTTTATTTACTTAGGTATTTTTAATACTCCGGCGTATGATCAGCTACGTAAAGCCAATTTTACACATTTATTGGAGAAAATAGCATTGTCGTTCAACGCTGGGAAGATCTCCCGATATGCTGGCTAGGTAGAATAGCTTTGGCCAACATGAATATCCTACCTCCCCTTTTATACACTGTGAGAATGCTCCCCTTGATGTTGCCGAGACAGGCGCTGCATAAGCTTTATGGTTGGTTCAGCTCCTTTATTTGGAGTCATAGACGGCCCCTTATTAAATTAGAAAAGCTGCAGCTTCCACAAGTAAGGGATGGGCTGGATTTTCCAGATTTCAGGACATACCAATTGAGCTCTCTATTATCCTACGTAGCTGATTGTATCTCTTGTGAACGGCAATCAATCTGGTTAGATATTGAGGCCTCCCAAGCAAAACGGTTATATAAAACCTAGAGTCAAGAACTGGGGATGGAAATCTCCTTAGAGATGTGGGAGGGCGTCTGTGAAAATGCCAGGAAGATCTCCATCTGTAACAGAACTCAGGCTATCCAATTGATGATACTTCATAGGGCTCAGATGGCACCTGAACGACTTGCAAAGTTCAAGGCTGGAGCATCTTCAATGTGTCCTATATGAAAAAATAATTGGTACTCTCACGCATTGTCTGTGGACATTCATAAGATCCGCAGGTGTTGGAACAGAGTAGCGAATGCCTTGGCAAAGATTTTGGGTATGGAGATTGGGTTGGATACAATGTCTCTACTTATGGCTCCCCAAATTTCCTCTCTTTGGATGCATGGGAGGAAATTATTCAGCAATCTTTCCATTTGTATGAGGAAAAGCATTTTATCGAATTGCGTATTCGAAGGTCCCCCTTGACGTCCTTACCAATATGGTACACCAAAAAATGAAATTATTTTATAGAACGTTGCAACCCTTTTTGAACTACATTGACAAAGAGATAGCAGCCACATGGTTTCGGGACTTTGTGTAGCCGTGGGGATGGTTCTGGGGCTCCCGGGAGGAGGAATCCTGTATAAATACATGTTCTGTTATGACCTGATATAAATTTATTTTGAATATGTATCGAGTTATTTATTTACTTATTTATTTTACTTTCCCCTATTGTTTATTGTGAGTAATGCAGGATATCCTAGTTTATGTTTTGGTAGTTTGGAGAATAGATTAGCAGTTTGTTTTTAAATTCTATAATGGTGTTGTTATTACATTGAAAAGCAGAATACACTAGTTTGTACTATTTTTGTAATTTAGTAAAAAAAATCAAAAATCTTTTATCAATAAAAAATACCTATTAAAAAACGGGTTGCCACATTCGCAATTTTCTCGACGTCTGGGACCCTCCCTGATTCTAGAGATTTCTGGAAAATCACCATTAATGACTCCATCCAGGTTATTTATCCATGTAGATTTTCGAGCAGCTTCTCTTAATCAGCTGTGTCTGCTCACTCTCTTGAATTTTTGGGATATTATTCATGTCTTCTGCCATGAAATCTGACCTGAAATACTTATTCAGTGTCTCATCTATTATTTGTTCCACACGACTATCTCTGCAGCGTCATTTTCCAGTGGCCCAATATCCACTTCTGCTTTGCGTTTTTGCGGTTTGTATGTCGAAAGAAACTCTTAGAGTCGTCCTTTATATCACCTTTATAGCTTACCCTCATAATTTATCTTCTTCGTCATTATTCCTTTTTTTTGCCTTCTGTTCGTCTTTGTAAGCCTCCAAATCATCTGTTATCTCACTACCATTTGCCATGATATCTGCTTTGTCTTTTGCTTTTACCCTCGCCGTGACTGCCCCAGTCATCCATGGTTGCCTCATCCTCCCTGTACAATGCATCTTTTACCTTGGGATGAATCTCTGCTGTGACTCCGAAATTGCTCCGAGAAACTCCCGCCATTACTGTTCCACTGTCTTTCCTGCTAGACACCTCTCCCAGTCAATTCTTCCCAGCTCATCCCTCATGACTTTGTAGGTGCCTTTATTCAGCTGTAATATTAACTCTGATTCTACTTTCTCCTTCTCAAATTGAAGAGTAGTTTCAATCATATTATGAACACTGCCTTCACCATAAGCTTCCTTATCAATCCTACCTCACTGCACAACTCTAAATCGAGTATTAGCCATTACCTCGTTGTCTGCACCAGAAACTGCTGCAAAAAGCAATCTCGTAGACATTCCACAAATTCCTTTCCTTGCAAACCACTGCCACTACTTTTCACAGTCCACCTGCATATTGAAAACCCAACAGTCACTGTAACTTTGCCTTTCCGACACATCTTTTCTATCTCCTTGTCTATCATGCACCCCAGCTCCTGACTACAATTCATAGGCCTGTACATAACTCCAACTATGGCTTTTCACTTTTATGGTTGCTGCATTCTACCCACACAAATTCCACACCATCTGACTCTGTTTTGAGTACGGGAACTGAATGATGCGACTGCTGAACACTTTCGCATTGTCTCAAATTTATAGTCTGGACATGGAGTAAAAACGTTTCATTTTAAGTTACTTTGCAATGTCGCCACATTGGCCAAATATTCTGTATTAGGGAAGAATACAACTTGTTCAAACTGATAAAGGAGGATGATATGAAGAGGAGATGAGTCTATAAAGAGGTTAAGGTGGGTCAATTGAACAACCAAATATTGGTGTATGGAACATAGTAGGAAACATGTTGATGTGCTCAAAGCTATTGTCAGGGTGAATGGAAACATAGTGTATTATTTCAGTGGAGAGATTGGCTTGAGGCACCGAGGAAACGGGCACCTGGATTACAAAATAAAAACTTTACGTGTAATCAAATTTTAGAGAGGCAAGATAAATGTTGAAACTTTCTGAAACAGAATACGTTTAAAAGTAGGGACGATTTTCTACAGATTTGCAATGTAGTGGTGTAACCACATCGAGAGAGCGATGGCCACAATGATGTGAAATGCAATCCAGACAAGACTCACTCAGCTGACTCTTCTGAGGAGCGTTTATTTATAGAGGAGGTCTTGAATTGACTGGCCCTGGATCTGCTGGGGTTTAGGCGAACAAAATGTGATCTTGTTTAAGCCCTGAATATTCAAAGTAGTTTTCTCAAGTTGAATTCTGACACAATATTTCAGCTCGTGTGAGAGATTACCGTGATTGGATGGATTATAAAACTGAAGAATGTCTCTGTTAAGAGGATGGTGATTTGGTGTAATCATCTCAATGTATTGTGTCTCTGTGGAAGTCTCTTCCCAGAGAACGATGGAGGATAAGACATTGAATATTCCTAAGTCAGAGGAAGACAGATTCTTGACTAAGAATGATGCACTAACGTTGTAAGGGCAAAGGAAGAATGTCTGATTGAGGTCACAATCACATTGTTCACGACCTTATCACATGTTTTGATTCCTTACTCCTAATGCAAGTTTCTACATTTCTGTTGTCTTTAGCCACTGAAAAAGCTTTGACATGATTCTCATGAACATGAAGATTTTTAATTTCATATTATTGGGCACAGCTTTCTATATATGACTTTTAAACGGCACTCAAAACAAATATGAAAGGTTCATGATGTTGTCGAGACGTCAGGAGCACAGCACAAAGGGAAAACTTCCCTTGAAACTGCTTTACAAATCAGATTGGGTAGAAAGGATAACTCTAATACTGCAGATTCGTTTCAGTTATTCCTGTGAGGTGCCTTTCATTAGCAAGGTCAGCATTCTGTTGCCCGTGTTTAATTTCTATTCAGAATATGTTAATAAACCACAGGCGTTTTTGTGGTGCAGGAACACTAACAGGTATGTTAAAAAGAAAGAAACGGGGTTCTTAACAATTTGATAGTAAAGGGAGAAAGATATAGCTTCAAATCTTGTGTTCCCTTGGAGATTGTATTCTTCACTATTTGATACTCACAAGCTATGGAAATAGTGAGACCACATTCTCTGTTTCCAACAAGTAAAGTGATAGAGTCATACAGCATACAAACCGACCATTCAGACCAAAATATCTACGCCAGCCAGAAAACACCAAACTACATTATTCCCAGTTACCTGAAGACCTATAGCCCACTATTCCCCGGCATTTTGCGTTACCTTGTATCTGTGACCTGAGGTTTTTTGTTCTTTCAATTTCTGCATGAAATGGTTTCACGGAAATAGATCACACAACTTCAAGTACAACGACAAACACATCAGATCAATAAAATGTCCTCATTGATTAATAATTATTAGAAAATCGAATTGTCTTTTTAGTTCTTTTGGGATTTTAACGGAACTAGACCGGCATTAATCTGTCCTTGAGAAGTTCCAGTCCAGTTGATATTGGTCCATCCAAGTGACTGTTGAGTGGGAGTACCAGCAGTGCGTCTCATGTGCCGGTTTAACTGGGAGTAAATATTACTGCTGGTGGATGAAGTGTAAAACAAGCCGGCATGCTGTTATGAACAGCTCGCAGGAAAACAGACTCTTTGTCAATGCGAATATATGAGAACGAATTTATTATTCTTCTAAGAAATAACGATCTTACACGAGAAGTTTATATAATAATGGAGGGAAGTCTGTTTCTACGTTATTGGTGTCCTTAAAATAATAGTGTCAAGCAGCTGCAATAATGTTGATGCTGTCGTTGGACGATTCTTGCACTGAGCATGTCAATTATCCTGGATGTTTTCAGAAATGGCTGCCCTGTCCTAGGTTGAGTAAGTGCTCATACTCCATGGGATGATGCTGGTTTGTAATCTTGCCACTTACTGAGTTCGATGGAACAGAACAACAAGTCCTATTGGCTGCTGCTTCAGAATATATCAGAGCTTTCATGACTGGCACCACATGGAATCATGTAATAAAAACAAGGCCCATCGAGTCTGAACCACCCAGTGCTGATACAAGTGCTATATAAAGTTTGTGAGGTTCCCTTCCTTATCCACCCTCTCAGGCAATGCATTCTCGACACAAACCATCTCTTAATATCTTGTCTTTAATTTTAAACGTCTTCTCCCTTGTTTTTAACCCTTTGACTAAGGGGAACAGATGCTGTCTGTTCACTCAGCTCATACCTCTTATGCTCTTATACACCTCTGTCAGGTTCAGTAGATAGACCATGCTAAATTACCCATCATGTGCAGCTAGGTGTGTTAGCTATAGGAGACGCAGGGACAGAGTAGGGTATCGGGTTACCCATAGAAAATGCAGCAATGGGGTATGAGGTGGGTCTGGCTGCAATGCTCTGCAGAGGACCTGTGTGTACTCGATGGGACAATCTCCCATAAAATAATAAAAATAAAGGTTAAATCAAACCCTGAAAGATACTGAAGTTTTGAACCAAAAGGGAACAGAGTGCTGGGGAAACCGAGCAGGTTTGGCAGCCTCTGCCGAGAGAAAAACAGAGTTTGCATTTTGAGTCCACTCAGCATACATCAGACATGAAAGCAGCTGGGAAATAGTGTAATGTGTGTTTGTGGAGTGTGTTGAATATATGGAGAAGTAGAGATATATAAAAAATAAAGGCAGGGACTGTGGATAATCAGCTGATATGGAAATAAATTGTGACATCATTTTCATTTATTTTTCACCTTTTCCCATATTCCTGAGTATCATGCCCATGTAGGTACATATCTAAGTCTCTGTTTCAAGTGAGTTCTGTCTCCTCTGTCTTTCCATCCTTAGTGTGGTCATCTGTTTTCCTTTATTAATGGCACATATGTGTTGTTGGCTGGGACAGTATTGATTTCTCTTTCCAAGTTACTTTTGAGAAGATGCTGGGGACGTGCCTTTCTGAACCATTGCACTTCAATGTGCGGTAGGCCGCCAGTGCTTCAATCTATCTGGTTTCACTTCTTTGAAACCTTGTAGTGTTATAACTGAATAGTTGGCTTGGCCATTTCAAAGGGCTTTTGAGAGTCTACCATTGCTGAAGGTCTGGAATCACATGTAGGCCAGACCAGTGAAGACAGCACATTTCCTTCCCTGAAGGTCACTAGTGAGCCAGATGTTCTTTTTTTTGACAATCATCAATATTTCATTTGATTGTTAACTCCTAATATTTTACTGAATTTAAATTCCAGCATCTGCTGTGGCTGGATTGAACTCCGGGTTTGGGTCATTACCTGGGAAAGGTGTATCATTGGGAAATATTTGTGGAAATCTCAGAATTTATAGTCTAGAGAAAATACCACTAGACCATCACCTCCCCAGCATTTTCACCATCAGTAGCAGTGTTGTTACTATCTTGACTGAGGTACAGAAAATTGTGTAGTTGCATTGATATTGATTTCCATGGAGAGCAGAACTACTCATATTTCAGGGACTGCACAGAAATGTAACAGTTTATCAGTCAGTCATAGAAACAAAGGAGAATTCGGCATTTTCAACACTGAGTGGGGGTGCCATATATACAGCACCTGACATTGGAAAGTCAGTCGAGGTTCTGTGGATACTTTTCTTGGATTTGTGTTGTCAGCTGCTGCATTCATTCAGGGAGACCAGAGGGCCTGGTTTTCCAACTCTGTGCAAGGTCTGGACAGATATTTTACTGTGTAATTGAGTCTGCAGTGACTGCATAGGGAGGAGCAGGGCACTGCACTGTCCTTACTGGGATTTCCACAAATATTTCCCAATTCTATACCTTTCCCAGGTGCAAAGAATGAAGCCAGTTTATTTCAACAATGAGGAGGTTACAGAGCTGTGCACTCTCACACCAGGGAGAGGACTGTTCTCAAAATTGCCCATCAACCATTTTGATCCTGGAAGTTGACAGACAGGAGTGGTGGACATACCCATTATGCGAGAATCCCATCCTCTCATGTATTCACGAGGTGACAGAGGCCATCTCTGTCCAGTGAGGTGAATACATTGGTTCTGTCCAAACAGAGGAAGGTACAGAAAATCTGTTTGGAAATATTAGAGATCAGGGTGACTGACAAAACTGAGGAAGATACAAACTTTAGTATTGGTAAAGTCGACGTACTGGAAAAACACATTGTGTTGAAGGTTGGTAAGCTGCTGGACCAGATGAGTGATGAATTTAGAGGAGTACACAGATAGCTTTGGAGAACTGAGCTTGCTAGATAACTCTTTTCAGAGCTGGTGCATCACAATAGATCAATGGCCTCCTTCTCTCTTGCCTTTTCCCTAGTTATATGAGGGAAGTCAAAACTCTATAGATTCTGTAAAGGACCCTGCAGATTGGAAAGCAGCTATTATGACCGCACATACTTACAACAGGAATGAGGGTGAAAACAGAAAACCAACTGGGGGATAACTTCATGTCAGTTGTAACGAAACTATGGAGAACAATGATCTAATTGAGCAGAGTCCACCTGGGTTCAGGACAGGCAAACAATCTTTTCTGGAGGATGTTGGTTGTGACATTGACGAATGAGAACTACCGTGAACTGTTTATTTAAGTTTTCAGAAGAAGATTGACACGGTTGCACACAGGTGATGAAGAAAGTTACGGTCATTGGGTAAGAGGGGTATTCTACATGGATTGAGAATTGGATGATAGAGAGAACACAGAGACTAGCATCCTCCTTTGGACAGAAGGCCATGACTGATTGGATATCACTGTGTCAGTGCTTGGAACACCGCTATTTCTAATGCAGAGAAATGATGTGAATGTGAACAACATATACTGTTCTTTTCATGCTGGATTTTTTAGAAGGTGAGAGGTCGGGAAGTGCTTTTGGCAAAAAGGACCGGAATGCCCTTGGTTATAAGTCACGAACAGAATTCATGTAGTGAATCCATTAATCAGGGCAGGAAATTAAATGCGAGCCTTCATTCCAAACTGAATCATGTGTAGTAGTAAAGACACCGTCCTGCAGTTGTGGAGTGGTTTTGAGACAGTATTTGGGCTATTGTGGACAGACTTTCTTTCTTATATAATCAATGATCTCCCTGCCACAGAGACAGTGCAAAGGAGTTTTATCAGAATAATCACTGGAATGATGGTACCATGAGGAGAGTGAGAAGGAACTGGATGTTTAATTTGTAGCACGGTGAGAGAATAAGAGTTGACTTCATTGGAACTTGAAGATCATGGACGAATACACACTATTTCCACTGAGAGACATTGGTGGCATGATAAATTGTAGTTTCCCTATGATACGTGGTTCTTGGTAGTGTATGTAACTCTGTGGCGATCCCATGTTGATTGAGAGAGAGCTTCAGGGTCTGACTGAACTCTCACTGCCTCAGTGTGCAGTTGGTGAGTGACCCTGCACTGATCATCACATTGTTCACAAACCTGTCAGCAGCTACAATGCCTTACTTTTGAAAGAGTAAGCCATTCCCAACAGTATTTGCCCTCCATAGAGATCAAATGTCTACCTTATCGGAGATAGAAGATGCCTCCTTGAGACTTCCCATGAAACATTTGTCTTCCTCTTCACCGTCAAAATACCGTTAATGTATCAATTATTTACAATTAGCAATGGAGTCAGGAGGAACATCATGGAGCAGTCTCTCAGTGCAGTCTCTGCTTCATTGATATGGCATGTTGTGACGCCGATAACATCCTTCTATTTCTGTACAAGGGATTTGGGGGCTCAATGGCCGACTCATGGTGCATGGGAGAAGCTCAAGTGCCTGATTGAGCAATCCCTGGTTCCTGTTTAACAGGTCAATGTGTTTGACTGGGCTCCTTAACTTCCTGTGTAATAGGATGGAGGGAATGAATAGGCTATCCCTATTCTTATCCAATAATGTTGCTGGGCTGAATTACCTCCTCACATTCGGATGAAGTGAGCTTCAGGTGCTGAATAAGCTCCTCTTTTACTGTGGTAATGCACAGTGTCCAGCAGTACTAATGCATGCAGGTTACCGACACTCTAACAGCACAAGCTTGAATGGTGTTTGGGTTTTGCTGCACATGGACACAGACTGCTTCAGTAGCTGAGGGAGGACAAATTATTCTGAACATTGTGTGATCTTCATTGACCTTCCACACGTCTGAGCTTATTATGGGGGAAAGACATTGCGGAGCAACTGAAGATGCTTGTGCTGTGGATCTCCCGCAGAGTTGTCCCGGGATTGAGGTGGTGGTTGCCCAAGAACCACAGCTAACTTATTTGTGCTGAATTACTCCAACCAGTGGGAAGACTCCTCCTAATCTCCATGAAGTTCCATTTTCTGCAGGTTCCTTGATATCATCATCAGTCCAATACTGCCTTGTTATCTGGGCCAGTCATTCTTACCTGGTGTTCGCATATTTTGTTGATGTCAAAAGGTCACGCTGTATCTGTGTAGTGTGTTTCCTGCTCACAGAGGGAAGTGACCGACGGGATCTCTCTATCCCAGAGAGATAGGGGAGAGAGTTTACTAAGATAGTTGGAAGATAGCGATGGATGGATGTTTGACACGTCAGAGACTGGATGTTTGACACGTTGGGGCCGAGAGCAGATAAGCCATGATCCTATTGCAGGGAAAGGCAGGCTGAAGGAGCCAAATGACCGATTCCTGCTTCTTATGTTCTTGCATTCTGTTATTGGAAGTTTCATCGTTGTTATTTACCTGGAAGTCCCGTGAAGGAATGCTGTAGTCAAAGAGACCAGAGGATTTTGTGAGCAATATCTGGGTACAGTATGGGGGCTGTAATTACTGTGAATCTAGGTCTACAACATGACTAATAAATGGAGACGGGACAACTTCGGTAAAGAGAGAGGAGGGGACTGTTTCACAGTAACTTCCACTCGTTTCCTAAGAACGTTTTCCAATCCACACCAAATCATGTTTGACTGTATTCAGGGGCTGAATGGTCTCCTTTGTTTTTGTGCACCAGGTAGTTGGAGCTAGTGGTCTCCAACTGCTCCTGTGTAGCAGATTGAGGGGCTGAATGGAATGGGGCAAAGTAGGACTGAGGAGCAGGAGTGTGTCCCTGCCCCACCAGAAACTAAGATTATGGCTGATCAGATTGTGGTCTCAGCCCCATGTTCCTTTCTGCAGTTCATTATCCTTGAGTCACCTTCCTGTCACTTTTCCATTGAGTCAATGCAAACACACAGGTACCACAAATCTATGGGGGAGAAAATTCCCTCTCAACTGGCCTTATGAGAATTTCTCCTTATCCCTGTTCATACCGAGGTTAGAGAGTCATTGTTCTTTTTCTAGTCCCACTCCTCGAGAGGTCACGACAAATTATCAGTGTAGCTAAGTGTGTGATATGGTAAATGATATCCGTCTCAGACTGGGTCAGGTTCAGTGTTAGGAACAAGTCAGACAGGTTTCGTAAATTTGTAGAAAATCTAAAACAAATGGAAAGTTACTCGAAATATGTTGGATACATAAATGATATGCAGTTGAACAAAGACACACACACACACACACACACGTCTAAACGCAAACTGAAATGAAATAAAACTCTGCAGACTATTAATTCGAAAGAGCTTTGTCCAAATAACATCTAATTCCATGACAAAAGCAACATTGAAAATGTTTGAATTGTTATTCCGCCTCTGAAGTTATTCTGACTCACAGAAGCTGCTGGTACTGGGGTTTCCCCTGGAACAGTTGGATCTGGCTGAATTCCCTTTGCTGCAGGCAGTGGAGAGATTCCAATGAATCCTCAACAGGAACCCTCAAAGAGTGCTAAAAATGGCTGATTGGTTTTCAGCTCTCACATGTTGCGGTAGATAAGTACAAGGAGAGTCGGAGCAATGGCTGTTGCTTCTACGACAGGTTGCATTTTCTCCCTCTCTGATCTGAAACATGCAATAATGTGACCCAAACACCAACCTGAACTAGGTAAGGTCAGGTGGAACATTCTCCTGATTGAATGACTCCAACCCCGTTACCTGCTCCATCTAGGAATAATTTGGAATTTATAATTTGAAGGTATATTTATTTGTGTCTGCATAATTTCTGTACAATAAATTCATGTCTTCATAGTATCTGTGTTAAAATGAGTATGTTGTTTTCGAAAGTGGAATCCTCAGCTTTATTCTCTCATCCCTCAGCTACGCCCCAATATTCTCTCCTTAGGGTCTTATATGGTTCAATATGATCAGCTCTGATTCTCAGGCCTGAAGTACTTTCACCTTGTAGAGGACATGAGGGGCATGGATGCGGGATCAGCCAAGGTTATTTTCCAAGGCTGGAGGAGTCCAAACCAGAGGTCAAAGAGTTAAAGTGAGAGGGGAAAATTAAAAAGATACCTGAGTGGTAACTTTATCACACAGAGAGTGGTGCGTGTGTGGGACAAGCTGGCAGCGAAATTTGTGGAGGCTGGTATAATTACAACATTTAAGATGCAATCGATGGGTATATGAATAAAGAAGGTTTAGAGAGTTATGGGTCTAATGTTGGCAAATGGTTTTACATCAGATTGGAATATCTGGTCGGTGCAGATGAGCTGGACTGAAGGGTCTGTTTCCGTGCTGTATGACACTATGATTCTATCAGGCCTTCATTCTAGCAAGGAGTAAAGTGAAGTATCTGTGAAAAGCTTCTACAATAATTACTTTTTTTCTTTCAATTTCAGGGTTCATTACTACCTACAATACATTCTTAGTAGTCTCAGTATCATCATGTACAGATGCAGTAAAACATCCCGATAATTAGACCCGATAGCCTTTGCATGAAACAGCATTATTAAATACACTTCCCTAATCATTTGTTGAATCTGCTGACTAGGTTTATATGACTCATGTACTGAGACACAGACATCCCTCCGTACCAATTCGCTCTGCGATGTTCTCTCCATTTAAGAAGGTTACTGTTATTTTATCTGTTCTGAGCACTGACTTCCCTTAGCCCTTGTTATACTGTTTTCTGCCAAAGTTTGCTCACTAACTTCCCCAGTCGGTATCCCATTGCAGAGTCTCCATGTGCTGTTAAATGACTATCTTGGTAAATGAAGTCATTGAGCTCCAATGTAATCACTCACCTCATCCAAGTCATTGGTATAGATTGTAAATTGTTGATTATGTCACACTCATCACTGAGGCATTCCACCAAGTTACAACTTTACAGCCTGAATATAAACATTTATCCTGAATTTTTATTCCTTGATAGTTTACCAGGTTTCCCCTGTTGCTGGGCAGCAAGCTAGAAAGGTAGGATGGCCTCATCCTACACTGTGTAATGTACTTAGCGGACTGACTGAAATTAATCTATTCCTGTGTATATTCTTAGAGGGCAGGATGATCTCCGTCTGTCTCATTATAATGATGCTGACTGGCTGAATGGGATCTTTCTTTACCTCTGTAACATTATTGAGTGGTTGAGAGAGCAACATATCAGTTCGGGGCAGCAGCTGGCCATTCAGCCCCTCGCGCCTGCTGCACCATTCAGAATGTGCATTTTTGATACAATTGTTACTAAACATTCCCTTCCTGTCAGTTCCTAATAAATATGGATTCTCTTGTTCATCAAAGATCTATGAAACTGAACCTTGCTACTTCGGCATGAGAACATCACAGATCATACAACCCTAAAGAGAAAGGAACATCCCTGTCTCAGTCAGAAATGGGAAGGTCCTTATTCTCAAAATGTGTTCCCCTCAAACCAATCACCACTCTTTTGATATATAAGGAGTCGACAATTACGAATATATATCGACTATTCAGCCCCTCAAGCCTGTCCACATGCTCATTAACGCTCCTAAATCAAATACTTACCAAATTCAGCCTCAACTGACGTCGTAGAAAGACAATTCCAGTCACCACAGGATCATATGAGCAATGAACCCTGGAGCAGAATTTGGCCATTCAGCCCATCTTGTCTGCCATGACATTTGATCACGGATACAATATGTCTCAACCCCATTTTCCTGCCTTCTCCAACTGACCATTGATAACTTATTAATAAAAACGTATATATCTCTGTATTAAAGACAATGTGTGCCTATATGTGGGGTTCTGTTCATGTGTTTGTGTGTAAACGTCCATATCTGTGTGCATATCTCTGTGTGCATATGTTATGTGTGTTAGTGTCAGTATCTCGGTTTGTGTGTACCTCTGCGTCTCTGTGCAAAGTTGCTTTTGAAGTAAATATATTGAAATTGGAATCAAAGTCTCCCTCCTCCTCTGTCTCTGTCTGTCCCTGTTGTTCGCAGAGTTCATAGAATTCCTATAGTGTGGAAACAGGCCCTTCGACCCAACAAATTCACACTGACCCTTCGAAGAGTAACCCACCCGGACTCTTTCAAATACTGTCCTACGTTTATTCATGACTAATGCCCCTAACCTACACATCCCTGGGCACTATGGACAATTTAGCATGGTCAATTCACCTAACATCCGGACCTTTGGACAGTGGGTGGAAACAGGAGAGGCCGGTGGAAACCCTCGCAGACATGGGGAGAGTGTGAAACTCCACACCGAGAGTCGCCCGAGGGTGGAATCGAGCCCGGGTGCCTGGCGCCATGAGGCAGCAGTGCGAACCACTGTGTTTTATGATTAGATTCATACAATACTACCCTCTACTGGCCTACCCACACAACTGCATCAATGCAGATTTTTTTACTCTCTCAGAAGATAACAAATGTGAATGTCTCAAATTGCATGGTCGTTTGATTTTTCCAATAATATCTTTGGAAGCATAGAGCTGTTTTGTCCGATACTGAACAATGTTGTTCCTGCGTCATTAGAAACACTACTGGGCCTTTTTCAGGACTTTTAGAGACTTTCTGTCATAAGTTTTAAACAGTGCAAGTCACAGAATGAGAAATCAATTGATGTCATCTCCTGACAAAATGGATTACTCAGTGGTGAACATTTCCATTCTGACAGGCCCAAGTATATTTTCAACCTTCCATCTACCAGCATTGTGTGTGCGAGCCTGCGCGCGTGTGTGCGTGTGCTGTCAGTTTGGATCGTGCTATGAGGTCTCTCACTCTCTGTCCCTCCCAGTCTGAATCCTCAAGTGTTGTCACTGTCTGCCGCTGTCACTGCAGTAGTGTGGGGAGGCCAGCTGATGGAGAGATTGTTTCATTTTCACCACTGCAGAGACGGCCAGACCTGCACTTATATAGAGATACTCACAGAGTCAAATTGAGACACACAGGGACGGGTGGTGGCGGAGAGATGGATATCGGGCACTCCACCCCCTGGCTTGTCCCTTTCCGTCCTATTCCAGGCTTTCTCTAGGAATGCGAGAAATGAAGGGAGGGAGTGAAGGTAGGAGTGGGGGTCCCTGCTTTTCGTGCTGGTGTGGGTCAGGGGGTGGAGAGAGTGATCTGTCCAGAGGGAGTCAGTCCATAGTGTTCTATCCAAACATTGTTATTAAAGAGAGTGATATAGTGGAGGGGAAAGAGAGAGAGAAGGAAGGTGCTGCTTGCAGCAGTGAGAGGAGCATGAGCCTTGTTCGTGTGTCGGTGCTATAACAGATATAGAGTGAGTGTGAGGGAGCAGAGAGATTAAGATGTGCATTATGCTGACGGAGCAGGGAAAGTTATTGATGCTTGTTCTGTATTGCTGGACATTTCCTCAGACCATAGATACTGCACTGAGCTGGGTGGTGAGCTCAGACCATGCTCGGTGGGTCTGGTGGTGTGGTCCCCTCTAGGAAGAGAATGGTCCCCCTCTGTACTAGCCCATCCACCAGGACCTCCGTGCCCCTGTCGACAACCGTGGTGTAATTGCTCCTTAGTTGCCATGCTCAGGGTAATCTGTACAGGTCATCTCCGAACAGAGAAATCTCAACCGTGTGCCCATTGGCCTTTTAAAGATGGTACCAGTGCCGGGGTCACGGAATATCCAGGGGCATCCGGGCGATGGTGAGTACCTCCAGCCATGATGGGTGGGAGAATCGGGCTGGAATTGAATGAGAGGGACACCATGGGGTGGGATGGGTAGTTAATGAGGTGAGTTCAATGAGATAGCACCAGGAAACTAGCTCAGCCTCGTACAGACAATCCCTCTGCCTCACTCAATGAAAATGTCACTGAAACAAATTATTGTTAGATTCATCCCAATGAGTTGAAGACTCTGCTGACCCCAGTCCCAGTTACAACGCTGCAGCTGCTTGACCAATGTTCTCCATCACAGGAAGGAGCTAAACATCACCTTACCCTTTGGAGATAAGGCTGGTCTGAGGGAGCTGGTGGTTGAGGTATTAGTGGGGGAGCACTTTATAGCAAGTCATTATTGTTCTATTAGTTTCAAAATAAAGATGGAAAAGCATGAACCATGTCTAAAACTTAAAGTTCTAATTTGTTGAAAAACCAGTTTTGACGATATTAATCAAGAATTTTCCAAAGTCGATTGGGACAGATATTCGCAGAGAAGGGGGTCAGTTGAGAAGTGGGAAGGCTTCAAAAATGAGATATCAGGAGGACAGAGACATTATGTCCCTGTTAGGATGAAGGGTAGCGCTGGTACGTGTAAGGAATGCTGTGGGATTGGAGATGTTGAGGTTCTGGTCATGGATAAGATGGAAGCGTCTGTGAGGTATATACAGCAGGAATTGAGGGTTTTCTTCCTTAATTCATTCACGGGATGAGGGCGTCCCTGGCTAGGCAAGCATCCCTAATTGCCCAGAAGGCAGTCAACAGTCAACGACATTCTTCTGGGTCTGGAGTCACTTGTAGGCCAGACCAGCTAAGGATGGCAGTTTGTTTCCTTAAAGGGTGTCAGTGAGCCTGATGGATTTTTCCGACAATCTGAATGGTCATCATTAGCCTCTTAGTTCGAGAATAGGGATAACCCTGGGAATGATAGAACAGTCAATCTTATACCAGTGGTGGGCAAAGTATTGGAGACGGTTCTGAGAGACAAGATTTATGATTACATAGAAAATCATAGTTTGATTAGAGAGCGTCAGCATGGCTTTGTGAGGAGAAGGTCATCCCTCACACACCTGATTGAATTCTTTGAAGATGTGAAAAAACACGTCGATGAAAGTCGACCAGTAAATGTGGTGAATAAGAATTTAAGCAAGGCGTTTGATAAGGTTCCCCATTCTCGCCTCATTCAGAAGTTAAGGAGGCATGAGACACAGTGAAATTTGGCTATCTCAATGTGGACTTGGCTCGCCCATAGAAGTCAGAGGTGGCAGCAGATTGAAAGTATTCATCCTGGAGCTCAGTGACCAGTGGTGTTCCACAGTTATCTGCTTTTGGACCAGTGCTCTGTGTGATTTTTATACATGACTTTGATGAGGAAGTGGAATGGTGAGTTACTAAGTTTGCTGATGACACGAAGGTTGGTGGAGTGATGGATAATGTGGAGGGCTGTTGTAGGTTGCAATAGGTCATTGACAGGATGCAGAGCTGAGCTGATAAGTGGCAGATAGATTTCAACATTAAAACGTGTGAAGCGATTTATTTTAAAAATGTGCATTTGCATACGGAATACAGGGTTAAAGGCAGAATTCTTAGCAGTGTGGAGGAACAGACTGATGTTGGGTTCCACGCCCATAGATCCCTCAAATTTGCCACCCAAGTTGATAGGGTTGTTAAGGAGGTATATGGTGTGTTGGCCTTCATTAGCAGGGGGATTGAGTTTAAGAGCAGCGAGTGTAATGCTTAGATCTATAAATTTGTGGTTCAACCACACTTGGAATATTGTGTTCAGTTCTGGTTGCCTCATTATAGGAAAGATGTGGAAGCCTCAGAGAGTGTGCAGAGGAGATTTACCAGGATGCTGCCAGGACTGGAGGGCATGTCTTAAGAAGAAAGTTTGAGGGAGCGAGGGCATTTCTCCCCGGAGCGAAGAATAATGACTGGTGACTTGACAGAGGTGTACAAGATGTTGAGAGACATAAATAGAGTGGATAGCCAGTGTCTTTGCTTACAGCAGAAATGGTTATCAACAAGGGGCACAATTTTAAAGTGATTGGAGGAAGGTTTAGGGAAGCTGTCACAGTTAGATTCTTTACACAGAGAGTGGTGAGGGCGGTATGTTCTGCCAGCGGTGGTAGTAGAGTCAGATACATTAGGGACATATAAGAAGACTCTTGGATAGGCACATGGAAGTTAGTGCATTGAAGGTTACGTAGATTAGTCTGATCTTAGAATAGGATAAAATGCCGGCAAAACATTGAGGGCTGAAGTGCCTGTCCTGTGCTGTACAGCTCTATGTTCCAGGTTTCATCCAGGTTGTGGATTCTCATCAGTTGGTGAATGTATGAGGGAGTGAGGTGCGTGAGGGAGTGAGGTGCGTGAGGGAAAGAGGTGTGTGAGGGAAAGAGGTGTGTGAGGTCAGGAAGCTGGGTGAGGCGTCAGGCGAAGACTTCCAGTTATGGTGTGCATTGTTACAGTCACCTGAGTGTCACCACAATATGTGTGGTTACCTACACCAAACAAAATTCACCAAGTTCAGTTATTAAAGTGATTTTTGGTTTGACGTTTGCTCCTGGTTTCTTCAGATACACTCTGTTGGGTGACCCATGAATTAATAGCTGACCATTCACAGACATGTAAAATTTTAATTTTGTACTGGTGAATATGGAGGTACAGTTATTGGATAAAGAGTTGGAGGGTTCACTGTGAGACACAACATGATGCAGAAGACTGTCAATTGTGGACGTTTTTTCTCAGTATCTGGTCCATAGGGCATATGTATGTACTCTTGGGGACATGCCAGATTTCAACACAAGTAACTTGTGCGGTTTGATACTTACCCTCATTGTACATAAATCTGTCCCTGGGCCAGGCTCTGGCTGAAGAAGAATTTGTAAGACTTGGTTCCTGGTCAGTCATTGGTACCTAATTTAGACAACGTTTGTACCAACAGTGAGAGAAGTGATAGCCTGTTGGTTAGTTACCACTGCACAAGGTGGATTCCAAATGTTTTCTGTGAAGGAATGTTTGAAAGACTACCCTGACCCAGATTGGAAACACTCTGGACAGGTTCAGGAGCAGGCCACTGTCTCACTGAGTGCCACAAGCAGCTGTGAGGTCCAGTAGCACTGTGCCTGGATTCATGCCTTTCGGAATTCATTATTAATGTAGGTTGTGTTGCAAACTGATGGGTTTACTGAGCTGAACAATAATCAGGTGTTTGCCATGTTTGTGAATTTGGCAGTAATAAGATATGAGCTACATTTATACAACCGAACAATAACTGCATCATCTCTGAAAACAATTAAGTTGCTTCTATATTGATGGAACTAAAACATAAACACTGAACAATCTCTTATGATACAAAAGCAAAGAATGCACATTTTATTTTGGACCGAAAAATGACATGTTGTCTGATTATTCTGGTGATCACAATTACACATTGAATGTCAGTATTCAAATCTATATATTGTTGCTCTGTCACTTGCAAAGTGGTTGACCTCTGACTGATTGCTTATTCAGAGTGAGAAAACGATTGAACAATCAAATAGAATTATAAATTTTACACATTTAAATATAATCAATCAATTTAATTTCTCACGGACATGTGCGAGCTTCAGCTATTTGCCAACAATTCTATTAGTTTTAAATTAGTGATGGAAAAGAATAACCCCGATCTAAAAGTCGAAGTTCTAATTTGGAGAAAGGCCGATTTCGATGGTATTAGTAAAGATCTTTCAAAAGTTGATGGCAGCAGGTAAAGGGATGGGTGGAAAATGGGAAGCCTTCAGCAATGAGACAACGAGAGCCCAGAGACAGTATAGTCCTGTTTATTTGAAAGGAAAGGCTGGTAGGTATAGAGAACGCTGGATGACTAAAGAAATTGTGTGTTTGGTTAAGAAAATTAAGGAGGCACATGTCAGGTATAGATAGGATCGGTCAAGTGAATCCTTAGAGTATAAAGGCAGTCTGACTATACATAAGAGGGAAATCAGGAGGTCAAAAAGGGGACATGAGATAGCTTTGGCAAACAGCGTTAAGGAGAATCCAAAGGGAATTTACAAATACATTAAGGACAAAAGGGTAGATAGGGAGAGAATAGTGCCCCTCAAAGATCAGCAAGGCAACCTTTGTTTGTTGCTGAAGGAGATGGAGGAATTACTAAACAAGTATTTTGCATCACTGTTTACTGTGGAAAAGGACATGGAAGAAAAGGAATGTGGGGAAATAGACGGTGACATGTTGAAAAATGTCCACATGATCGAGGAAGATGTTCTGGATGGATAAAAGTGGATAACTCTCCACGTCCTGATCAGAAGTAATCTAGAACTCTGTGGGAAGGTAGGGAAGTGATTGCTGGACTCCTTGCTGAGATATTTGTATCATTGATAGTCACAGGTGAGGTGCCAGAAGATTGGTAATTGGCTGATGTGGTAGCAGTATTTAAGAAAGTTGTTCAGGACAAGCCAAGGAACAATAAAACAATGAACCTTACACCGGTGGTGGGCAAGTTGTTGGAAGGAATTCTGCGGGACAGGTTGCGCATGTATTTGGAGAGGCAAGGACTGATTAGGGATAGTCAATATAGTTTTGCGTGTGTGAAATCATGTCTCACAAACTTGATTGAGTTTTTTGAAAGAGTAACAGAGAGGACTGATGAGAGCAGAGCAATGGACGTGATCTATATGAACTTCATTAAGTCGTCAAACAACGGTCACCATTGGAGATTGTTTGGTAAGGTTAGATCGCATGGAATACAAGAAGAACTCGCAATTTGAATACGGAACTGACTCAAGTGTAGAAGACAGAGGGTGGTGGTGAAGTGTTGTTTTTCAGAGTGGATTCCTGTGACCAGTGGAGTGCCACAAGTTTTGGTGCTGGGTCCACTACTTTTCGTCATTTATATAAGTGATTTGGATTTGAGCATAAGAGGTATAGTTAGTAAGTTTACAGATGACACCAAAATTGGAGGTGCAGTGGACAGCGAAGCAGGTTACCTTGGATTGGTACAGGATCTTGGTTAGATTGGCCAGTGGGCTAAGGAGTGTCACTTGGAGATTAATTTAAATAAATGTGAGGTTATGAATTTCGGAAAATCAAAATTTTGCAGAAATTATACACTTAATGGTAAGGTCCTAGGGAGTGTTGTTGAACCAAGATGCCTTGAAGTGCAGGTTCATAGCTCGTTGAAAATAGAATCGCAGATAGAAAGGATAGTGAAAAGGGTATTTGGTATGCTTTCCTATATTAGTTAGTGTATTCACTATTGGAGTTGGGAGATCATATTGCAGCTGTACCAGACATTGGTTCAGCCACTGTTGGAAGATTGCGTGCGATTCTGGTCTCCTTCCTTTCGGAAGGATGTTGTGAAACTTGAAAAGAATCCGAAAAGATTTACAAGGATGTTGCCAGGGTTGGAGAATTTGAGCTGTGGGGAGAGGTTGAATAGGCTGGGGCTGTTTTCTCTAGAGCATCGGAGGCTGGGGGGTGACCTTACTGAGGTTTATAAAATCATGAGAGGCATGGATAGGGTAAATAGACAAGGTCTTTTCCCTCGTGTGGGGTAGTCCAGAACTAGATGGTATAAGTTTAGGGTGAGATCGGAAAGAAATAAAAGAGCCATAATGGGCAACGTTTTCACGCAGAGGGTGGTACGTGTATGGAATGAGCTGCCAGAGGAAGTGGGGGAGGCTAGTAACATTGTAAAATTGAAAATGCGTCTGGATGGGTATATGAATAGGAAGTGTTTAGAGAGCTATGGGCCGGGTGTAGGCAGGTGGGACTAGATTGGGTTAGGATATGTGATCGGCATGGACGAGTTTGAACAAAAGAGTCTGTGTCTGTGTTGTACATCTCTATGATTCTTTGATTCTAATTTAGAAATGACAATAATTTGACATGCACTGTCAAATAAATAAATGGTTTATATAATTAAACTGTAGCATACAATAAATTTAAAACTTGCATTTTTTAGAATGAATGGTAAAGAACAAAAGCAAGTAAATTACAGCACAGGAACAGGCCCTTCAACCCTCCAAGCCTGCACCGATCCAAATCCTCTATCTAAATATGTCACCTATTTTCTAAGGGTCTGTATCACTTTGCTTCCTACCTATTCGTGTATCTGTCTCGATGCTTCTTAAATGACACTGTCGCAAAACACTCCAAATGTGTTCTGATCAGAGCGTTTCAGAGCCTTAGAAATCCAACCATACTTTAATATCCAAGTCCTATCAAAGTTAATGCCATCCCTGTATTTGTTTTTTCTGATCAGACGGGCAACCTGAAATAATGATCTTATGATGGATAATAATAATCTTATTAAGTCGTTACAAAAGATGAACAATGATTAAATAATGCTGGGAAATGGAACCAGCCTTGAGAAAATTATCTGTGCTAATCCACGTGTTGCAGAATCCAGACAGGCTGCCAGCTACCCACAGATGCTTTGCAAACAAACCTGACAGCTACAGACCCGACAATACACTCCTGAAGTTGGACTTGAATGCGACAATGGAATGTTGCCCTTTGACCATAAATGTGCCAACCCCTGCTTGATTCTGATTCATCAGGGTAAACGAACCTGATCAATCCATTGGCAGACCCTTCATACCCTCCCAAAAGAAGACAAAGACTTGAAAGGATCTGCAAATCCCCACAGAAAGCGGTAACTCGAGAATAACCACTGAAAAAGAAGACACCTCCAAGACCATTGGATGAATAAGAAGAATTCACCACATGTAGACTGTTCAACCTCCAGTGGGGTGGTATGCAATCATTCAAAGTTAAGTTAAAGCATAACATAATTTGTTGTGTTTTTTCATTACTTAGTAATAAATGTTATTGTTCTAACATTAATCGTGTTCAATAAACAAATATTATTGTTTTTAAGAGTTGACTCAGTTCTTTGGCTGATTACAAGATTTCAAACACGTTGTGCGGCAGATATAACACCTTCTTAACGACTGACTCAAACTGCAAGTTAACATGAGACAATCTTGCACGAGAACGCGCAACTCTCTTTGCACTTCAGAATTCTGAATTTTCTCCCCATTTATAAAATAGCCCATGCCTCTCTTCTTCCTACCAAAATGCATCATCCTGCACTTTCTCAAGTTTGACTCCATCTGCCACTTCTTTTCCCAGTCTCCTACCCTGTCTAAATCCTTCTGCAGCCTCCCTGACTCCTCAACCTGACCCTCTACCTACCTTTGCATCATTGAAACACTTTGCCAAATGCCGTCAGTTCCTTCATCTAGATCGTTACTGCACAAAGTAAATCGTTGTAGCCCCAAAGCTACGCCTTGAGGAACAGCAGTAGTCATCGGCTACAATCCTGAGAAGGACCCTTTTATCCCCATTCTTTGCTTTCTGCCAGACAGCGAAGTAGCGTGCTTCCAACACCAGGGACACTTATCTTCTTCAACAGCTTCCTGTGCGGTACCTTGTCATCGTCGTTCTTGAAGTCCAGATAGATAGCATTCCTTAGCTCTCCTTGGTGTAATGTGCTTGTTAAATCCTCAAAGAATTCTAACAGATTCATTAGCATGATCTCCTCTTGATGAGTAGTAAATATTAACTCCTAGTAAATATTTACTCCTAGCTGGGAGTAAATACTACTACTGGAAAGGTATGATCTTGTTGGATGAGCACAACGCCAGTGACATCAGTAGCATGATAAGACATTGATAACAATTGGGATCGGTAAATCAGTCAATTACTTTGAGAGAACACATCCTGTGCTGTCAGTGCCAATGCTTTCAAAATGACCAAAAATGTGTTATGACAGTACAACACAATATTGGCATTTAGGAACCTGTAAGGCACAAAGTTTTTAATTTTTCACTGATAAGTCATAACCAAATACTTGAGAGTCAACAGAAATGTTAGCTTAACTGTTCCCTTTCAGATCAGACAAATATCCACAGTCCAAAAGAAAAAGAAAGTTTAAAGTGTTAGAAAACCTGAGCAGGTTCTCATCAGAGAGAAACACAATTAACTTTTTGAGTGCAATATGAGTTTTTCAGAACACATCGTATTAGACTCAATATGCTTTCTCTGCTTCTCGCTCCAGACCCTGACTCATCTGCTGTGTTTTGTCCAAGTTTTCTGTTTGTATTTCAGATTTGCATTTTCCTCAGTATTCCCCAGCAAGGGGAGTCAGTTTTTTAAGCGGTGGGCGGTAAGGCACATCATTGGTTAGCCCGGCCGTCTCATAGAAACAGGGACTCGGTTTGGGGGCGGGGAGGGAAGTATGGTGTCTCAGTGGATAGCACGGCTGTCTCAGAACAAGGGACCCAGTTTGGGGGAAGGGGCAGGGGGATATGGTGTCTCGGTGGTTAGCACGGCTGTCTCAAATTATTAGAGACCCGGTTTGGAGGGCGAGGGGAAGGGCGGCATGGTGTCTCGGTGGTTAGCACGTCTGTTTCACAGTATCACGGACCCCGTTTGCTTCCATCATCACGACTGTTTGTACTGAGTTTCACTTTCTCCCATGTCTGCACATGCTTCCTGCAGGTGCTCCACGTTCCTCCCACAGTTCAAACAGATTACATGGACTGATCATGCTAAATTACCCAGCATATCCAGCTAGGTGTGTTAGCTATGGGAGATGTAGGGATAGGGTACGAGGCAGGTTAGTCAATGGAAATGCAGGAGTCGGGTATGAGGTGAGTCTCTGCTCAGCGTTCTTCTGAGTGTCAGTGCGGACTCGTTGGACCAATGTCCCATAAAATAACAAAGAAAAGGGTAAATCAAATAAAGAAAGATTCTGGAAAGATTCAAATAGAATCAGAGTGCTGGAGAAACGGAGCAGGTTTGGCTGCCTCTGTTCAGAGAAAAACAGAGTTAGCATTTTGAGTCCACTCATCATGTATCAGATCTGAAAGCAGCAAGGAAGTAGCGCAATGTGCGTTGGTGGGTCGGGGGCGGGTAAGGGGAGAGTTTAATATGTAGAGATATAGAGGAATAGATGTAATAAACAAAGGGATTATTAATATTCAGCTGCGATGGAAATATGTTGTGAGAATATTTTCATTTATTTTTCACGTTTTCCCATATCCCTGAGTATCATATGCGTGTAGGTATATATCCAAGTCTCTGTTTGAAGAGACTTCTGTCCCCTCGAACTCTCTTTCCTGAGAGTGTCATCTTCTTTTCTTCATTAATGGGACATGGGTATTGTTGGCTGTGCCAGCAATTATTTCTCTTTCCTAGTTGCTATCGATAAGGTGTTGGGGAACAGCCTTTCTGAACCTGTGCTGTCGGCTGCCAGTGCATAGGTCTGTCTGGCTTCACTTCTTTGAGACTTTGTAGTGTTCTAACTGAATGGCTGGCTTGGACATTTCAAATTGCATTGGTCGAAGGACACGAGTGAACCAGGGGCTTTTAGTTTTAAAAGCCATTTGTATTTCATTAGATTGCTCATTTCAAATATTTTATTGATTCAATTCACCATCAGCTGGTGCGGGATTGAAGTCAGGTGTTTGGGTCATTACCTGGGTCTTTGGATTAATAGTCTGGAGAAAATACCGCTAGACCATCACCTCCCCAGCATCTCCACCAGCAAAAGCGGTTTTGCGATTATCCTGACTGAGGTACAGAAAATTGCGCATTTACGTTGTCAGCTGCTTCCAAGGAGAGCATAGGTATTTATATTTCAGGTCACTGGGACTGCACAGAGATGTAACAGGTTATCCTATTTAAGGATTTGAATCTCCAGCATAAATCTCCGCTCCAAGATTGTTGCTCCCAATATTTCCCACTGCATCACTATCTTGTTTCAGACAGACAGAGGCCTAAGCCATCTTATGATTTGGTCAAGTCTCATTTTAGTCGAGTTTCACGGAGGATTTCTCTCCACAAGGTTAATTGTATTTTCTCATGATGCCATTCCCAATCTGTCTCATTAACTACCCTCCATGCCCGCGTGATCTTCCTCCTATCTGACACTAACCGGATGATTTTCCCTTCGTCATAACAACTTCCCACTGCCTGGATATTCCAGAATTCACTGGCCTCCCTGTTACAGGGGGCATCTTTAAAAAGTCATTAAACTCTTGGATTATCAATCTGAAATTGCCCTGGACCTGGACATGTCAGAGGGGGTAAAACTGGATCCCATTTTGTGGCCAAGCCCCTGAGGTTCTGATGGGTGGCATTGTGCAGGAAAGGGACATTATCTTCCTCTAGGACTGGCAGGTGAAGCCATGACACTAGACCCTGCCACCTTGGTCCCAGGCTAACCCCTGGGTCAGTGAGGTGCCAGCCTTCTGGGTGAATACCCAGCAGTTTAGGAAAGGGGTCAGTGACCTTCTCCACTCCACCAGAGTAAGTGCCAACACCTGCACTTTGTGACGTCGCCCGCTCCCTCTTTCTATTACTGCACCCACCCACCCCTCCCCACCAAGTCTCATGTTATCTCTTTCTTACTGAATGCAGCACCTTCTCTCGGTGTCTCTTTAATGTCTTCTCTGGCCCTCTCCCCAACTTTGCCTGGTGTCTGTGCCGCCTATTCACTCACTCAGGACAACACGCCACCTTTCCCTCAGCTGTATCAGCAAAAACGATGCACCAACCACTTCCATCTCCCTCATGCTTTTTTCGTAATTCTCTCATTCCAGAATGAATGATCCCATAATAGGGCAGAAAAAGCCAAGAGGAATAGGGGTCTCACCAATATTCAGCTCCTCACCCCCTTACAGGGGAATGATCCTGACCCCAACAACCACGAGAGGCTGACTGACCGTGTCCAAGCTCCTGGACTGGGACCTGAGACTCCCCCTGACTGACTGTGCTGGGCAACGTGACTGATTATAGACAATGATGTCAAGCTTCCTGGTTTTATGCCTATGCTAAACACCACGATAATTCAGCGGGCAGGTGAGCCTGGTAGCTCTGGATTAGGGAAAACGCTGCTAAAGGCAGCTCAAAGTTAGTGTGTACAAATAGAGTGAGCAGCCCAGAGGGACAGTCAATGAGTTGGGGTGTGTCCCTGAGCACAGTGTCCTTGCAGCAGCATTGAGTGTGTCTCAACATGGAGTGAGCAGTCCAGAGGGACAGTGCATGAGCTGGGTGTGTGTCCCTAAGCGCAGAGTCCTTGCAGCAGGATTGAAATGAGAGTTGTCAGTGCACCATCATCTTCAACGCTGAAGTATAGAAGTGTACTGTCAATGGGTCGGAGATGTGCTGGGATAGAATGGTGAGGCTGGCATGTGACAGATACCAGCATTGGTGGGTATGGAGTACATGCAGCTTCTGTCTGTGCAGTGTCCACCGAGACGTTGGTGTCAAGGGTAGAAGGCCACAGGAGCGAGGGGCAAGATGGAGTCACCAATTACCAGCTCTGACGTTCATGTCAAATTCTCCATATTTAGTTTCCCCATCGTGGGAAGGAGGAAATGAAACTGCAATGATGAGGGGGGAATTTACATGAATGTGACTGTTGATCATCAGTAATCATTCAGTCAACATCCCGCCACTCCCGCACTCAAATCCTGTCTCTAAGAACAGAATAACACAGGAACATGCCCAATGGCCCGGCAAGCTCGCACTGACGCAAGTGGCCTTTCAAAAGTTAAAAAGAAAGCTTTTGCCACTACACGTTCGATGTCATTCTATTCCCTGTCTACTCATCACTGTGCCAAATTACCTCTTAAACCACTGATGCCCAGGTGCAAAAATAAAATTGCCCAATTTCTCATTCTGGCTAATACCCTACAAACCAGACAACATTCTGGTAATTTCTTCCATACCCCCTAGAAAACCTCCACATCGTCCTGCTGGTGTGTAACCAATACTGTACACAATTTTCCAAATGTGCCCGAACTAAGTTTCTCTACAGCTGCAATATGACCTGCTAATTGTCATACTGCATGCACCGATGCATGTCTGCACGTTTACCATCAGTCTTTTTGATCACCCTCTCCACCCGTGTTACCACTTTCAGGGAACTGTGGAGCTGTACACCCAGATCACTTCGGATGTTGATGCAACCAAATGATTTGTCCTTCTAATTAAGACTTCTCTCCTGCATTAGACGTTCTAAAATGCATCACGTCACATTTGTACAGATTAAATAATATCTGTGTTTTCTCTGTCCAAGTCTTAGCCGACCTACATCCTGCTGTATCCTCTCACAATCATCCTTTCGATCTGCAACTCCCCCAATTTATTCACAAATCTCCAGTCACAAAATCAGTGTTCCACCGCAAACGTCTATGAACAAACATTTCTCAATCGATCTTACTAACTGACCTTTGATCCCATTTGAATTCACCTTCTGTATGAGCCTGCTAAAAGAAACTATATCAAAAATCTTTATGAGGTCTATAAGGCCAATATCCAGCCCCATGCCCTCATCAATCAATTTTGTCACTTCCTCAAAATATTCAATCAAGTTTGTAAGACATGTTTTTTCTCGTCCAAACAAAATCATGTTGCCTATCGCTCATAAGTCCATACGTTTTCCAAATGTTAGTCAATCCTGTATCTGAGAATCTTCTTCAAAACATTTCACGAACACTTATATAAAGCTCAAAACCTGAAATTTCTTGGATTAACCCTGTTGCCACTTTACAGCAAATAACCAACATGAGCTATTTTTTCTAGCTCTCTGGAAGCTCTCTTGTGACCGAAGAGCACAGAAAGTGTGCGCACAGGGCCTAGAAATTTGCTCCCTTGATTCACTCAGTGGTCTGGGATTGATCCCAAAGTATCCTGGAGAT
Organism: Chiloscyllium punctatum; assembly: GCF_047496795.1. Taxonomy (NCBI): domain Eukaryota; kingdom Metazoa; phylum Chordata; class Chondrichthyes; order Orectolobiformes; family Hemiscylliidae; genus Chiloscyllium; species Chiloscyllium punctatum. The sequence goes on along the minus strand of NW_027309916.1, from coordinate 101,837 downwards.
TTGTCTCCCTGAATGCTTTTCAAAACACCCAGCACATCCTCCTTTTTAAAGTATCGAAATGCTCTGGAATATTAGCATCTCCTTTTCTAGACTCGCCATCCACCATGTCCTTCTCCTTTGTGATGCGAAGTATTCGTTAAGGACTTCACACACTTCCTCCAGCTCCACGCATTAATTCCCTACTTGGTCCTTAAGTGGGTGTACTCTTTCCCTGGCTACTCTCTTACTCCTGATAAACCGATTTGGGATTTTCCTCAACCCTGTTTATGAAAGACATTTCATGTTGCCTTTGAGCTATTTTTTTCCAGTTCCGTGTTTACGTTTTTCCTGTTTCTTAGGTTTTTATTTTCGAGGCCCCTGAGTGCCTTCAATTTACAAACACTTGCAGGTGCTTCATTTTTCTTTTAGATTGAGCTCATAAATTCTCTTGTCGTCAAAGGTTCCGAAGTCTTGCCATATTTACCATCCTGTCTTGATGACCAAATCGCATATTTCTAAATGCAGTGACATCGAGAAGGGCCTGTGGGCTTCGCAGACAATTCTCCTAGCTTCATTACGATAGCCCACATTGTTTAGTTCCCTTTAAGTTTAAACTAAAATTAAGAAAGCTATTCAAACCTTCTACATGTACATGTGGTTTCTATTGATTGCCTTGTATGATACTTACTTATTTTTGTTCTGTGTGTGGGTAACAAAACTGCTAAAGATCGTTTGTTTCTTTCCAGCATCATTTCACACACACCAGTTGCTTTCTGATTTCTCTTTGCTCTCTCCTCCAGGTCCCATACTCTTCTCGGCTTTCTGTAGTATTAAGTTCCCACTGTCTAATGTATTCTTTCCTGTTCTGTCAGTGTTTTCCCAGACTTCACGTGAGTTCTGGAATAAGCAGCCTAATGTTTATTTTATTTTGCCAGAACACGTTTTCTTGAAAGCAGTTTAATCTCCCCTCAGACTACCTGCCACTGCTCTGATTGTGATTTATCTTCTCGTTATTGTTTCCTGTTCACTTCAATGAAATCTCTTCTCAGCTTAATAAAATTAAATTGGATCATACTAAAACCCAAATCTTAGTCTAACTTTGTCCATTATAATACTTATGTTGGAGTCAAATGAATTATGATCACTATTCCATAATTTTTTCCCCATTCAAATGGTAGTGTTAATGAGTGCAGATGGTGCTGTTTAAGGAGTGCCACTGCACTTACACCTGCTGTTGAGTGTTGGTGTGGTGGAGTCCATTCAAGTCGGCTGCTTTGTCTTAGGTCGTGTCAAACTATTTGAGTACTATTGGAGCTGCACTTATTCAGACAAGTGGGGATTATTGCATCATATTCCTGACTTGAACTGTGGAGATAATGGACAGGCTTTTGGAAGACAGGAGAAAGTATTAGATTAGATTAGATTAGATTACTTACAGTGTGGAAACAGGCCCTTCGGCCCAACAAGTCCACACCGCCCCGCCGAAGCGTACCCACCCATATCCCTACATCTACATCTACATCGACATCGACCCCTTACCTAACATTACGGGCAATTTAGCATGGCCAATTCACCTGACCTATTCTAGATTCACAGTTCCTAAATTCTGATTTGATTTTCTCGCCTCAGCATCTGTATGATTTTGGATAAACCTCAGAATGTTAGTTTCTGGATTAGAGGTGGGCAAAAGCCCTTCATCGATTTTACTGCTCCTCAGATGCTGTCTGAACTGCTGTGTTCTTCCAGCACCACTAATCCAGAATCTGGTTTCCACAATCTGCAGTCATTGTTTTTACCTCAGAATGTTAGTGCCAATAGATTCAGCAATGGTGATGTCTTTGGATGTTGAATACCGATGGTGAGTTGGTTGATGATGGCTGTTGTCTGACATTAGTGAGGCACAAATATTGCTTGTTACTTGTCAGCCCAGGCCTGGCCGTTGTCTAAATCCTGTTTTAATCTGGCTGATTTTGCGATCTGTGGAGTGGAGAATAACAAATTCATGAGCAAACACTCCACTATCCTTCCTGAGATTTCCACAAATATTTCGCAATGCTGTACCTTTCCCAGGTGCAAAGTGTGAAGCCAGTTTATTTCAACAATAAGTTGGTCACAGGGCTGTGTAAACGCCTCCAACGTAACCTGTAATCTCACTCCAGGGAGAGGACTGTATTCAAAATGCCCATCAACTGTTTTGATTCTGGAACTTGCCAGGCATGAGTGGGTGACGTATGCATTATGCTGGAGTCCCATCCCCTCATGTATTCACGAGGTGACAGAAGCCATGTCTGACCGTGAGGTGAATATGTTGGTTCTGTACCAGCAGACGAAGCAACAGAAAATCGTTTTGGAAATGCTAGAGAACAGAGTGATTGATGAAAGTGAGCAAGTTAAGAAATTTGGAATTACTAAATTCGAAGTAGTAGAAAAACTAATTGTGTTGAAGGTTGGTAAGCTACTGAAACAGATGAGTGATGACATTAGAGGGCCACAGAGATAGGTTTGGAAAATTGAGCTGGCTGGATAACTCCTTTCAGAGCTGGTGCAGATACGATGTATCAATGGCCTCCTTCTGGTATTGCCTTTTCCTTAATTACATAAGGAGGTCAAATCTGTTTAGATTATGAAAATGATCTTGCAAACTGGAAAGTATCTATTCTGACCACACATATTTAAAACGGCGGAGATTGAAATTACAAACCAACTGGTGGATAAGTTGATGTCATTTGGGAGGAAAATGTTAGCAATTTTTGTAATTAATCATAAATAGGTCATTGTAGAGTAATGATATGACTTAGCAGCATCAATCTAGATTCAGGACAGGAGAACTATCTTTGAAAAAGGTTTTGATGTTTACGGAGGTGATGCCATCGATGAATTAGAACCAGTGGGAACGGTGTATTTGAATTTTCAGAAGAAGGTTGACACAGTTGGACACAGGTGAGAGAACAAAGTTACAGTCCTTGGGTAATGGGCGGGGGGGGGGGGGGTGAATATCCAACATGGATAGAGAATTGGATAATGGAGAGAATACAGAGATTATGGTCCTCCTTTGGACAGATGGCCACTGCACATTATGTACGACATGTATCAGTGCTTGAGCACCGCTATTGTAACGCAGAGAAATGATTTGAATGTGAACAACACATACATTCCTTTACATTTTATATTTATTAGAAGGTGAGAGCTTGGGAAGTGCTTCTGGTAAAAAGGACCTGGAGGTCCTTGGTCATAAGCCATTAGCAGAATTCATTCAGGGCATCTATTAATCAGGACAGGAAATGAAATGCTATCCTTCATTACACAATGAATCATGTGTAAGAGTTGTGAAGTGTTGTTAAGGCAGTATTTCACCTATTGTCGACAGACTTTTTCTCCTTTATAAGCAATGACCTCCTTGTCACAGAGACAGTGCAAAGGAGTTTTGTCAGAATAATTTCTGGGATGATGGCACCACGAGGCGTGTGTGAAGGAAATGGCTGTTCAAATTGTAGCACCGTGAGAGAATAAGAGCTGACTTCATCGAAACTTGAAGATTATGAACTAACACACATTATTTCCATTGAAAGACATTGGTAGCATGAAAAATAGCATTTTCCCCGCGATATGTGCTTCTTGCTAATTTATGTACCTCTGTGGAGCCCGCATGTTGGTTAAGAGACAGCTTCAGGCTCTGAATGAACTCTCAGCGCCTCAATGTGCAAATAGTATGTGACACTGCACTGCACATCACATTGCAACTGCCGATAGATTTGTGAACAATGCTTTAGTACTGTAAGTGTTAGCCATTCCCACTCACTTCTGTCCATACTAGAGAACACCGGTCTACCTTCTCGGAGATGGAAGCTGCCTCCTTGCGTCTTTACAGAAAACATTGGTCTTCCCTCTTCATTGTCAACAAACGACGTTTATGTATCAATTGTTTACCATTAGCAATGGAGCCAGGAGGAACAACATGGAGCAGTCTATCTGTGCAGTTTCTACTTCACTAGTTTCTCATGTTGGTTGTCGATAACATCCTCCTATTTCTGTAGAAGGAGGTCAAGCGGCTGAGTGGTCGCCTTCTAATCTCATGAGGATGGCTCAAGGGCCTGACTGGGAAACACGTGTTTCCTGTTAAACAGCTCAATGTGTTTGACTGGGCTCCTTCTCTTCCTGTGTAATAGGCAAAGGGGAGTGAATGGGCTATCGCTACTCTTATCCAATAATGGTAATAGGCTGAATGACCTCCTCACATTCCTGTTAAGTGAGCTTGAGCTGCAGAATAAGCTCGTCCGTTTACTGTGGAAATGCACAGTGTCCAGCAGCACTGTTACATGAATGTTACTGACACTTTAACAGCACATTACTGAATGTTGGAAAAAGTGAGGACTGCAGCTGCTGGAGACCAGAGTTGAAAAGTGTGGTTCTGGAAAAGCGCAGCAGACCAGGCAGCATCCGAGGAGCAGGAGAATCGACGTTTCGCGCATATGCCCTTCTTCTGCAATGAGGCAGGTGTGCCAAGCGGAATGTGATAAAAGTTAGGGGGGCGGGATTTGTGGGAGGGTCGCTGGGAATAAGATAGGTGGAAGGAGGTGAGGGTGAGGGTGATAGGCCGGAGAGGGGGTTGGGGGGCGGGAAGAAGATTGCAGGTCAAGAGGGCGGTGCTGAATCCGGGGATGGGACTGAGGTAAGGTGGGGGGAGGAGAAATGAGGAAGCTGGAGAAATCTACATTCATCCCGTGTGGTTGGAGGGTTCCTAGGCGGAAAATGAGGCGTTCTTCCTCCAGGCGTCGTGTGGCCAGGGTCTACAGATGGGGGAGTCTAAGGACCTACATGTCCTGAGTGGGAGGGGGAGTTAAAGTGTTCAGCCACGGTAGTTAGATTGGTTTGTGCGGGTTTCCCAGAGGTGTTCCCTGAAGCGTTCTGAAAATAGGCGACCTGTCTCCCCAGTGTAGAGGAGATCACATCGAGTGCAGTGGATACAGTAAATGATGTGCGTGGAGGTGCAGGAGAATTTGCAACAGGTATGGAAGGATCCATTGGGGCCTTGGAGGGAGGTGAGGGGGGAGGTGTGGGAGCAAGTTTTGCACTTCCTGTGGTTGCAGGGGAAGGTTCCAGGAGTGGAGGTTGGCTTGGTGGGAGGTTCTTCACGCCCCCCCACCCCCTCTCCGGCCTATCACTCTCACCTTCACCTCCTTCCACCTATCGTATTCCCAGCGCCCCTTCCCCAAATTCCAACCACACACCCTCACATTTTACCTCAGCCCGCTTGGCACACCAGTCTCATTTCCGAAGAAGGGCTTATGCCTGAAATGTCGATTCTCCTGCCCCTCGGATGCTGCCTATCCTGCTACGCTTTTCCAGTACCACACTTTTCAATACTGAATGTTGTCCAGGTCTTCCTACACATGGACACAGACTGCTTCAGGAGCTGAGGGGGAACTAGTTGTCCTGAACATTGTGCGATCTTCATTGAATTTCGCCACATCTGAGCTGGTGAGGGGTGGGGGTGACACTGAGTAGTAACTGAGAATGCTTGTGCTGAGGATCTCCCGCAGAGATATCCCAGGACTGAGATGGTAGATATCCAAGAAACACAAACATCTTCTTTGTACTGAATCACTTCAACAAGTGGGGAGGTTACTATTGATTTCCATTAAGTTCCATTTTGTTTGGGCTCCTTAATACCATCCTCAGTTAAATACTGCCTTGTTAGCAGGGTCAGTTACTCTTCCCAGTGTTCTTATCTTTTGTTGGTGTCAATAGGTCACAGTGTATGTGTGGAACGTGTTTCCTTCTCACAGAGTGGAGTGATTGCCGGACTTCTCTATTCCAGAGAGGAAGGAGAGATAGATTACTGAGATAGTTGGAAGACTGAATGGATGGATGTTTGACATATCAGGTACTCCAGCAGTTGGGGCCGAGAGCAGATCTGCCATTACCCTATTGAAGGGAAAATCAGGCTGTTGGGGATGAATGACCTACTTCTGCTTCTTATGTTCTTGTATTCTGTTATTGGATGGTTCATCGTTGCTATTTTCCTGGAAGTCCTGTGAAGGAATGTTGCAGTCAGAGAGACCAAACGATTTTGTGAGCAATATCTGGGTGCGATATGAGGGCTGTATTCACTGTGAAACTGGATCTACACCATGATAAATAAATGAAGACAGGGGACCATCTGTTATGATAGAGGAGGGGCCTGTTTTACAGCAACACACACTCTTTCCCCAAGAACGTTATTCAATCCACACAAAACCATGTTTGACTGTCTTCAGGGGTTGAATGGTGTCCTCTGTTTCTATGCACCACCTACCCAGGAGCAAGTGGTCTCCAACTGCTCCTGAGAAGCAGGTTTAAGAGACTGAATGGAATGGGGCAATGTAGGACTAAGGAACAAGAGTGAGTCCCTGCACCACCAGGCACTAAGATTGTGCTTGTTCAGCTTGCAGTCTCAGCCTTACGTTCATTCTTCTTGAGCCAGTTTCCCATCAAAGAATTTACTAATACACTTCTGAAGAAATGCAAACACACGGGTACCACAGGCTTGTGTGGCAGAAATTTCCCACTCAAGCGTTCTTTGGAGAATTTCTCTGTATCCATGTTCCTACCGCGAACGGAGAGTCATTTTTCTGTTTCTGGTCCCCCTCCATAGGTCATGACAAATTTCAGCGTAACTAAGTGCATGATATGGCAAATGATATCGGTCTCAGACTGGGTCAGGTTCAGTGTTACGAACAAGTCAGGCGGTTTTATTATATTTGTAAAAATATCTAATCTAAACCCAAATTTACTTAAATGACGATGGAAAGGTAACTGACATAAAGTTTGGACATTAACATTGATGTCGTCTCTGAATAATCATGTACTGATGCAGTATGTACATTAAGTTTATTTTTCTATACATATGAGACACAGAGACATGTACACAAAGAAACACACGCATACACACACACACACACGTCTGAAGGCAGACAGGAAAAAATGAAACTCTGCAGAATATAAGTTCAGAAGAGTTTTGACCAAATAACAGCTAATTTCATGACAAAGGGAAAATTAAGATTGTCTCAATTTTTATTCTGTTTTACAGATGGAATTCCTTCCAGGAACAGTTGGATTTGGGAGAATTGACTTTTCTGCAGGGAGTGGAGCGATCTAAATAAATCCTCAAAAGGAACCCTCCATGCGTGGTAAAGATGACTGATGTGTTTTCATATGTTGCTGTAAAGAAGGAAGGCTAAAGTGATGGAACAATGGCCAGTTCTTCTCAGACAAGTTACATTTTCTCCCTCTTTGAGCTGAAACATAAAGGAATGTTACCCCAAAACCAACCTAGACCATGTAAGGTTACACTGAATATTCCTCTGATTACATAGTGAATCCCTGTTATCGTCTGCATTTATGAGTAGGATTCATGACGAAGGGCTCCTGTTCGAAACGTCGATTCTCCTGCTCCTGAGATGCTGCCTGACCTGCTGTGCTTTTCCAGCAACACATTATTCAGCTCTGATCTCCAGCATCTTCAGTCCTCACTTTCTCCTTTCTCTTCTATTCCAAGCTGTTTCTCCTGGAGTTTGAGAAAGGGGGGAGGGAGTGTAGGTGGGAGTAGATGGCACTGGTGTAAGTGCTGGTGCAGTTGGGAGGGAACAGTCCAGAGGGAGCGAGTCCACAGTGTTGCATCCATGCAGTAGTATTAGTGAGGGATATATAGTAGAGGGGAAAGAGAGAGAGAGAGAGAGGGAAGGTGCTTCTTACACCAATGAGAGTGTTGGAGCATGAGCCTTGTTCGGGGGTCGGTGCTATAACAGATATACAGGGAGCAGAGAGAATGCGGTGACCGTAATGCTGACAGAGCGGAGAAGGTTGTTGATGCTTTTCCTGCATTGCTGGACATTTCTTCAGACCGCAGATACTGCACTGAAATGCTCGGTGGGTCCAGTGGTGTGGCCCATTCAGGGAAGAGAATTGTCCCCCTCTCGGCCAGCCCATCCACCCGGACCTCCATGCCCCTGTTAACAAACCTTGTTGTAATTGTCCCTTATCTGCCATGCTCAGGGTAAGCTGTGCAGGGCAGCTCCAATCTGAGAAAGCTTAACCGTGTGCTCATTGGTCTTTTAAAGATGGCAACAGTGCCAGTGATAACGGAATATCCAGGGGCATCCGAGTGATGTTGTGTACCTCCAGCCATGATGGATGGGAGAATTGGGCTGGCATTCAATGAGAGGGATACCATGGGGTGGAGTAAGTAGTTAATGTGGTGGGTTCGATAAGACAGCAAAAGCAAACTATCTCGGCCTCCTGCAGACGATCCCTCTTTCATACTCAATGAAAAGTACACTGATACAAATTACTGTTAGATTCAGCCCAATGAGTCGAAGACTCTGCTAAGCCCATTCCAAGTTACAAAGCTGCAGCTTGTCCAATACAGAGAAGGAGATAAACATGACCTACCCTTGGGAAATAAGGCAGTGGGAGCGGGTGACTGAGATAACAATGGGGGAACACTTTGTGACAAGTCATCATAGTCCTATTAGTTTTAAAATACAGATGGAAAAAAGATGAACCAGGACTAAAACTTAAAGTTCTAAATTGTTAAAAAGCCAATTTTGATAATATTACTCAAGAAATTTCCAAAGTCGATTGGATTAGATATTGGCAGATAAGGGGCCAGCTGAGAAGTGGAAAGCCTTCAAAAATGAGATGTCAAGAGCAGAGAGATAGAATATCCATGTTAGGGTGAAAGATATGTCTGATAGGTGTAAGGAATGCTGGAGGATTGGAAAGAAATAGGTTCTGTTCACAGATTAAAAGGAAGCTTATGTCAGGTATAGACAGCAGAAATGGAGGTTTTTTTTTTAATTAATTCATTCATGGAATGAGAGTGTCGTTGGCTAGGCCAGCATCTATTACCCATCCCTAATTGTCCAGTGGGCAGTTAAGAGTCAACCACATTGTTATGGATCTGGAATCAATGTAGGCCAGAACAGGTAAGGATGGCAGATTGATTCCTTCAAGGACGTTAGTGAACCAGATGGATTTTGAAGACAATCGAAATGGTCATCACTAGTCTCCTATTTCCTGATTTAAAGTGAATCACTAGAAGACTCTGAAGGCAACAGGAGTATACATAAGAGGGAAATCAGGAGCGCAAAAAGGGGGCATGTGATAACTTTGGGAAATTAGGTTAAGGAGAATCCAAAACAATTCTACAAATACATTTAGGAAAAAAAAACTCGGGAGAGAACCGGGTCCCTTAAAGATCAGAAAGGCCGCAGGTGTGGAGAAATGCAGGGGATGCGGGTAGCATAGAACGAATATTTTGTATCAGTATTTACTGTGCAGGAAATGGAAGTGGGAGGACTTGGGAAATAAATAGTGTTATCTTGTAAAGTGTCTATATTACAGAGGAGATGCTGGAGGTCTTAAAATGTACAAATGTGGATCAATGTCCACAACGTTATTCTATATATGCTAGAACTTTGAGAGATGCTGGGGAAATGACTGCTGGGACCCATGCGGAGATATTTGTATCATCAATAGCTACAGGTGAGGTACTGGATGACTAGAGATTGCCTATCGTGGTGCCACTACTTAAAGGGTTTAAGAAGAGTGATAAGGAAAACCCAGTGAGCCTGAGTCAGTGGTGGGTAAGGTGTTGGAGGGGATTATGAGGCACAGGATCTGCATGTATTTTGAAATGCAACGACTGATTAGGGGTAGACAACATGGTTTTGTCCAAGTGATTTTGTGTCTCACTAACTTGACTGAGTTGTTTTGAAGAAGTGACTAAGAAGGTTAATTGAGGCAGAAAGGTGTACATTGTTGATATGGACTTTGCTAAGGCGTTTAACAAGGTTGCGTATGGGCATTTGATAATAAGGTTGTTTCTAATGAAATGCGTGGTGAACTAGCCATTTGGATACAAAATTGGCTCGAAGGTAGGAGACAGAGAGTAGTGGTGGAGGGTTGCAAGAAACTGGCAAAGGTTTGCAATGCTCCTCATGCTGGGCAGATTGTCCAGTTTAGGGAGTAATCCACTAGCATGGTCTGCACAGCTCTACATCCTGCCTTGTCCCAGTTTATGGTGTCTGGGATGGTTCTGTGAGGCAGATTCAGACTTTGAGGCAATGGACCATTCCAGCTGATCTGGCAACGTCTTTATTCAACGTTTACCTTCTTGTGATTGGACCAACCATTATCTCCCTTCTCCAGTTACTTCCTCTCCCCTGTATTCTTATCCACACTTTCACGAAGTCATCCATTAATTAATCTTTGTGTTTTCTATATCTTTCCATGACCTTTGTTTTTGGCTCGCTTGTGTATCGAGTGCTGGCATTGTGAAGCTCAGAAACAATGAATTGGTGTGTGTCGGGCTGTTGTTCACTTCCTGGTGTGTCCCCTCTGGTGCTCCATGTAGGGCAGGGTGATTCCAGCAGCTTTGGCTCACGCCTTTGAAACTTGGTCTGTGCCTGTCCACTGAACACCTGTGCTTACTCCTCTCTGATGATCGTGCGGTCAGTAACATAAGGAAGCCCCTCGAATATTGTTGTAAAGGACCAGGTATTGAACTTGTAGCTGAGGGGCTTCTGACTGACTCCTGTTATTGAATAGTTAGTGGAGGTGCTAGGGATGATTTGCTGGAGGCTGTGTTATAAGCTGCCTCAGACATTCAGGAACCTGGAAATTTGGTGACCCAACTCTGGATGGAACATGGGGACTGTGGTTACAGCATCTGGGTCTGTAACATTAACAGCAAATGTAGCAGACGCTGCAGAGAGGGCCAGCTCTGAAACCTCGGAGTGTGTGTGTGTGAGGAAAGGGATCTGCCAAATAATTCTGCGTCTTAGCCTGAACAAGCACGCATTCTCACTCTCCCCGTTACATACACTGATGTTCACTCTCCCTATCCGCTCCACACACACACACTCACACTCCCTGTCTCACATGTGTTCACTCAACACTCTGCTCTGTCACAAGCATGCACACCCACAATCACTCTGTCTCCCTTCCGCACTCACACACACTCTCTTCTTCAGTCTCTTCCACCTAAAAACATTGTCTCTCTTCTCTTCCCTTCACACAGACACCCCCTGACACGCACGCATATGCACACACACACACACACACACACACACACACACACACACACACACACGTATGCACGTTTAAATCTGCGGGGTGAATTTGCGTTTGCAAGTTTGTATTTGCAGATATACTTTATTTTGTCCCAGAAACATACAATTTGGTGACAGTCAGTCAATGCGGTATTTTATAAACTCCTACTTTGGGAACAAACTCAGTCTGACTCCAGCCGAAGACACAGACAGATTCCAAACAAGATCTTCCTCCTGAAATACATTGTCTGACCGGAGGGATCACCTCCTTTACATTGATAATGCCTGCAGATATCTCCAGCCATTCTGGAAGAAATTCTGTGATTTGCACATTAGTCAATGAAAACCTGCACATCCATTCTAAGTGTTTCAGGATTGAAGAGCCATTTTAGGTGTGTACAATTCATGCGCATGAGTTGTATAACCCTTTGATCTTTTCCTTATAACTTCTGTGTTTAAGGTCTTCCTCTCTCTAACCTGATGAAGGAGCAGCGCTATGGAAGCTTGTGTTCTCAAATAAAACCTTGGATTCTAACCTACTGTCATGTGATTTTTGACCTTGCCCGACCCAGTCCAAAACCAGCGGCTCCATATCGTAGCATTTTATTGCTTAGCCACTCATCTCTCTGAGCAAATAAATCTTTCCTTTCCCCATGTAGTCCTGTCTTGCATATTAATCTCTTGTGAGATATTGCTGTCTGGAAATCCAGATATCGTACATCTATAAGATCCCACTATCCACCTTGTTTGTCACTTCTTTTAAGAAAGCTCCTCAATTCATTCAAACATGATTTATCCATCATAAAACGATGTTGACTGTGCTGGATTGTGGCTTGACCTTGAACATCTCTTGTTATTCATTCCTTCATAATGGATTCTAACAATTTACCTGAAGTCCCAATCGTTTTCTGACCTTTTTAAATTTCCTCGTGAAATTGGCTAATCTAGGTTCTTTGCTTTCTATAACCTCTATGTTCCCTTTCACAATTCCTGTATAATAGGCCCAAGGCTGTAAAAGATTTGCTCCAATTGTTGTGTAAGAGCCAGATGTCTGTTTGGACTCATTCTGTTTCTGCTTTATACACTCGCTGGGCTGAATATCATCCTGGTATTCCTACATTATAGTCTCAATGGGCTTGCATGTCCTGCTCCTGTTCCTGACCAAGCCGTTCAAGATCTCAATGTCCTCCTGCTGTCGCTAAATGACAGTTTTGGAGATTCAGAAATTTCCCTGCTGAAATGTCACTTTTCAAGGGTTGAAGTATGCAAACAATCTGTGTTGTCCGCATTGGGCAGCTCAGTGGTTCGCACTGCAGCCTCACAGCACTAGATATTCATGTTCAAGCGAAGGAGAAAATTGATCTTCATTGAGAGAGGCAATGTTTGATCAGTGAGTCAGTGTGAAGTCATCAGAGCATAGTCATGCATTTCACAATGCCCCATATGAGAAACTGATAAAGAACCTAAAATCTCATAGTATCAAGGGTGCACCTTATTACTTGTGGCATTCATAAATGATGTAGATGTGAATGTGGAGGGCGTTTGGAGGATGCAATAAATAAGTGGATATTCGACAGAAAAAAATGGCCAGGTGGTTGGCATTGAGGAGGAAGGCCTTATGTTACAGGAAGATATAGATGGGATGGTCAGACGGGCAGATCAATATCAGATACAATGTAATCCTAATAAATATGAGGTGATGCAATTTGGAAGTAGGAACCAGACAGGGGAGGACTCAGTGAATGACAACACACTAGGAAGATCAGAGGGTGCTTCGCTACAAATCCATGTGACTGGACAGTTTCATAGTCAAGTTAAGAAGCGATTGGGAACAGTAAACACAGCCTCTACTCATCGGAACATAGATTATAAGAGCTATACAAGACGTTGGTTCGCCAAGATAGATAGCAGTGTGAAGCTCTAAGAGCCATTTATAGGAAGGACGTGATTGCACTGGAGGGGGTGCTGAGGAGATTTACCAGGATGTTCCCTGCGATGGAGCATATCAGCTATGGAGAGAGGCTGGATAAGCTCAGGTTGTTTACTTTGGAGCAGATAAGGCTGAGGGGGACATGATTCAGAAGGATAAGCTTACTGGGACGTGGACAGGGTGGATAGACAGCAGCTGTTCTTTTTAGTCAGAGGGCCAAGAACAAAGGAGCTCACGTTTCAATTGAAGGGTTTGAGGTTTAAAGAGGATTTGCGGAATGTTTTTCACCCAGAGGGTTTTGGGATCTGGAATGTACGTCCTGAGAGGAGAGTTATCATGGTAACCTCACAACGGTTACAAAGTTACTTGGATGAACACTGGAAGTGTCATAACATTCCCTGCTACGGGCCTTGTGTAGGAAAGTGGGAATAATATAGACTGTGCTGTATTTCTGACGGTGCAGAGCCTATGGTTCTGTGATTCTATGGCTGTGGACGTCAATTGGTGGTTTTTCGAAGAGAATATCACCAAGAATTATAAGAGTGAACTGTCAATGGAAAAGGTCAGAGGAAACAAGCGCAAATTTGTTACTTATCAACCCAGAGAAAGGAGAATAGAGAACAGGGAAATGGCAGAATTATGAAGCAACTACTTCAGTTCTGTCTTCAGAGAAGAAAACAAACCAAACAAATCAAATCTTCCCAGCAAGACTGTCAAGCCTATGTCTCGAGAGAAAAAGAATGAAATTAGTAAATAAATGCTTTAAGAGAAATTATTGGGTCTGATGTATGGTTGCATTTAGACTACATATGGAAGGTGAGAATGTAAAATCCAATACCGGGGACCTGTGCTTAAACAAAGGAGACTACAATAGGATGAGGGAGGAGTTGGCTAAGGTTGGTTCGAAGCAAATGCTTTACGCTGAAACTGTTGATGAATAGTAGATGGCTTTCAAAGCAATTTTTCCAAGTGCTCAGCAACAAGATGTAACAGGGAAATGGAAGGACTGTAGGAAAACAAAAGGTAACCTGCTATGATGTCTCAGGAAATAATGGAGACGATCAAGATAAAATAAATTTCATAAATAATGCCAAAGACCAGTGGAAAACTAAAAGTTTGGGAAAACTTTAAAGGTGGAAAGAATGCAACAATAAAGTTATCAAGAAACATAACATAGTTATCTTATGAGAACAAAGACAGATAGCAAAAGATTCAATAAATATATAGAATAAAAAGAGTGCCTAAGGTAAGCTCTGGTCCTTTAGAGGGTGAGGAGGGCGATTCACTAATAGGATATGAGGAAATGGCTGATGAATTGTACATATATTTTGTTGGTCTACACATTGGTAGACGCTAAGAACATGCCAATGATTGTCAAATAGAGGAAGGTAGATGAGGACCTGGAAGCATACATTTCCACGAGAGAGGTAGCGTTGGGCAAGCTAAAGGAGGCAATGTTAGATAAATCCCGTAGCCCTGGTGGAATGCATCCCAGGGTACTAACAGAGGTGGTGTGAGAAATATAAAATACGTTTGTGGAATTGTTTCTAAATTCACTGGTCTCTGGTGCAGTTTCAGCAGATTATAAAACAGGAAAGCAGAGAAAACTGTTGAAATGGAAAGGTAGCCAAAGAGTAGGGATTGTTAGACCGCTTAGCATAGCATGTGTCGTGGGGAAAAGAAATCAGTTTGTCATCAAGGAATCAGTAGCACACATCTTGATAGAAATTGTCCCGTTGGGTAGACACAACATCAGTTCATGCTTAACTAATTTACTGGAACTCTATGAAGACATTATGACTATGGGGACCCAGTAGATGTGGTATACTGAGACTTCCAAAAGGTATTCAACACAGTGCCGCTAAAAAGGTTACTTCATAAGGTCATGATGCATGGCGTTGCGGGTAATGTATTAACATGTGCAGTGGATTGGTTAACTAACAGGAAGCAAAGAGTGGGAATAAATGAGTGTGTTTCTGGTTGCTGATCAGTGACTAGTGGCGTGCCTCAGGGAACGCAATTATTCACAAGCTTACATAGATGATTTGGATTTGGGAACCACGTCTCAAACATTGCAGATGATACCAAAATGAGTGGCAGAGCAAAGTATGCAGAAGACCGTTAAATTTTGCAGAGAACATAAATAGTTTAAGTGAGTGGGCAAAGGTCTAGCAGATGGAGTACAATTGTAATAAATGTGAAGTCATCCATTTTGGTAGGAATAACAGTAAAAAGAACAGTTTTTGCATTGTAAAGATAGAGCAAGTTTCTGTGCAGAAGGACCTGGGTGTCCTTGCTTTTGAATCATAGAAGTTGATCTGAAGGTGCAACAATTAACAAGGCAAATAGAATTTTGTTCGTCATTGCAAAAGAGATTGATTTTAAACGCAGGGAGGTAATGTTGCAGCTGTCCAAAGTGCTGGTGAGACCAGACTTGGAGTTCTATGTGCAGTTATAGTCTCCCTACTTGAGAAAGGATGTTCTAGCATTACTGTGGGCAGCTGAAAAATGTGTGGCTGGAAAAGTGCAGCAGGTCAGGCAGCATCCAAGGAGCAAGACAATCGACTTTTCGGGCATAAGCCCTTCTTCAGCAATGAGGTAGGCTAAGATAAAAGGTAGGGAGGAGGGACTTGGGGGAGGGACGTTGGGAATGCGATAGGTGGAAGGAGGTTGAGGTAATGGTGATAGGCCGGAGAGGGGGTGGAGGCGGAGAGGTTGGGAAGAAGATTGCAGGTCAAGAAGGCGGTGCTGAGTCCGAGGATTGGGACTGAGATAAGGTGGGGGGAGGGGAAATGAGGAAGCTGGAGAAATCTGCATTCATCACTACTGTGGACGCAGAGGAGGTTCACTTCTTTATTCCAGAGTTGAGGGTTTTGGACTGAGTAGAGTGGAATTATATATTGATTGGAATTTGAAAGAATGAAGGAGGATCTCATAGAAACATATATCGCTAAAAGTTAAAATATGTTTTTTTAGAGTAGGAGAGCTGACAGGAAACAGTGAACAGGAATAAAATACTCTGTTTTGAAGTACAAGGATCATTAGGTCGCGCAGGGATCGGTGCTTGGGCCCCAGCTATTCCCAATATAACTCAAACATTTAGTTGAGGGAAACAAATGCAGAATATTCCAGTTTGTTGACAGCACTAAACGATGTCGGATTGTGAGTGGGTGAGGAGGATATTGAAAAAAGCTGCAAGGTGATTGAGAAAAGTAGAGTGAATATGCAAATATGTGGCAGATGAAGAGAAATGAAGGTAGATGTGTCAGTGTGTACTTTGGTGGGAGCAATAGAACTGCAACCTAACATTTGAAAAGGGATTATTTGAAACATGTTGATTTTTAAGGGGATTTGTGTTTCTTCTGCGCAGATCTCGAACGTCAGTGCAGGGCAGTGAGTTCTGAAGCCAGATTCAATACTGTAAATGGCATTGGCCTGTATTTAATGGGGTTTAAAAAATGAGTGGCGATCTCAGTGACATACATAAAACTCTGACAGGGCGAGACAGATTGGAAACAGGAACCATAATTCCCCTGGCTGGGATATTTGAAACAAAGGGCCGCAATATTAGGTACAGGCAGGCCACTCTGTATTGAGATGAGAATAAATGTCTGCAATCAGAGACTGCTGACCTTGGGGAAATCTCTCCCACATAAGGCTGTGGAAGACAGGACACTGAATATAAATAAGAATTTCTAGACACTAAAGGAATCGGGAGACAGCGGGAGTATGGCTGTCACAAGCTCTGTGGGGTCAACAGGACTGTGTTTCTCGTTCCCTTTTCCGATACTGAGGCTGCAGCCGGGTGTTCTGTTGGTTTTATCCGTCCAAACTCGGAGCACTTAAATACAATTTACTGTTGTGATTGACTGGGTTAGAGACCATTGAAAGTTTACCACATGGCTGTGTGCCTGTCATCACATTTAGGCCAGATCAGGAATACATGGAATTCACCAGACAGGAATTCATTTCCTGAAAGTACGTTGGGTTAGCAAATTGAAGTTTGCAATCGACATTGATTTCAAGGTCACTGTTACTGACACCAGAGTTTAGATCTCAGTATGTTATTAATTGTTATTAACTTCCACCAGCTGCCAGAGAATTAGCCTGGTCTGGGTTAGTAAACCAGTGACATTTGCAGAACAGCATCATATCCACTTGGGGACCTATCAGAAACCACACTGAGCTGGTTATTTCTGTGCTGCTTGACAGCTCTGCCCAAAAGAACTTCCACTAATTTGGTTATCGTGATGGGACTGAGAGGGTGGTAACTGGTCAGATTGCAAGTCTTCCCCTCTTAGGAAACTGCACATAGCTGAGAAATGTTCCGCTTTGCTAGGGAGATGGCAGACTTGGAGCTGGAACGAAACAGCTTCCCCAGGGACATGGCTTGTTGTGCAGCACAAGTCTTCAGTCATGTTGCAGGAATGGTATCAGGGCCCATTGCCTTTGTCGTGTCAATTGTGTTCGGCTGGTTTTTCATGTCACCTGCAGCAAATTGAATTGATTGAAGACTAGCATCTGTGATTTTGTGGGCATCATGTCGAGGGTGAGGTGAGATCATTCACTGAACAATTCTAGCTGAGAATGGTGCAGATACTACATCCTTTCTTTTTTGTATTGATGTACAGGACTGTTCCATTATTCAGGATGGGGATACTTGTGAAGTCCTCTCCTACAGTGAATTGTTTCATGATCCATTGCCATTTATGACTGAATGTGGCAGGACTGTTGGTCTGTTGGTCTTGGGTGCATTGCACCCTGTCAATCAGATGTCAATTCGACTGTTCGGAATGCAAGCAGTCAGTTATGGTAGCTTTAGTGGTTTGTCATCAGGTTTAGGTACACATGATTCTGATACTGGCATGTTCACTCATACGTCACTGAGCCATTGATTGGCTTGGTGGTAATGGTAAACTGAGGGATTATCCCAGGCAAAACGTTACAGATTGTAGTTAAATATAATTCTGCTATTGCTGCTGCTGTGTTCGACAGCATCTCATCAATGTTAGGAATTCGCTGTTTAAGAAATTTCAGAAAGTTAGATCATTGAAAGAATTTACAGAGGATTTTTGACTTTGAAATGAATTGAGGGCAATGAAGGATTAGTGATGAAAGACGAGTTATAGAGTCATCGATTCTTAGAGTCATACAATATGCAAACAGACCCTTCGCCCCAACTCATCCATGCTCGCCAGGTTGCCTAAACTGAACGAGTTCGTTTTTGCTTCTTTTGACACATACCCCTGCAATCCTTTCCCATTCATGGACAATCAAATTGTCTTTCAAATGTTGTAATTGGATTCAACAATACCACTTCCTCTAATGCCTCGCTACATATACACACCACCCTCTTTAAGAAACAGCTGCTGCATCGATCTCACTTAAATCTCTTCCCTCTCACTTAAACCCATCCTCTCTGATTTTGGACTGCACCACCCTGGGGAAAAGAGATTGGTTATTCATTCTATCCATATCCATCACGACTTAATAAACTTCTGTAAGGTCACCCCTCAGCGCCCTACACAAAGGGAACAAAATCCTAGCCTCTCCATGTATCTCAGAACGACCCATCCACGTCACAAAATTTCAAATATTTTTGCACCCTTTCCAGTTTATAGTATCTTTCCTATAGTAGGGCGACATTAATTTTTCTCAGGACTCCAAATGTGGCCTTACCATTGTTTTGTGCAGCCACAACATGATGTTCCAATTCCTACATGCAAAGCCCTGACCAATGAAGGTTAGCGTGCTAAAGCTTTCTTCACCGCCCAGTCCACCTGTGACTCCACTTTCAACGAATTTCCTACCTGCACCCGGGGTCTCTCTGTTGACAACACTCCCCAGCGCCGTACTGTTTACTGTGTAACTCCTGCAATTGGTTTGTCTAACAAAATGCAACATCTCACATTTATCTGCATGCTCCTCCATCTGCCAATTCTCAGCACACTTGCACAGTACATCAAGATTTCATTGTTATCGAAGATAACCTTCTACACTGTCCACTATAACATCAATTTTGGGTTTTTCATCTACAAACTTACTATCTGTGTTTCTTATATTCTCATCCAAATGATTTACAAAAGCAATGAACAGAAGCAGCCTGGTCCTTGTGGCACACCATTGGTCACAGACCTCCAATTGGATCAAGAAAACTTTCCTAGCACGCTCTGTTCATACTGTCAAATCAATTTTGTATCTAAACGGCTTGTTCTCCCTGATGCCCTGTGATCAAACCTTATTAACGAGGCTACCATGTGGAATTTTGTTAGGGCTCACTAAGGTCCACGTAGACAACGTATGCTGCTTTACCTTCATCTATTTTCCCGATCACCTCTTCAAAAACTGCAATCTAGTTTGTGAGACAGGTTTTCGCAGACACAAAACCGTGCTGTCTATTCCGAACCAGTCCTTGCCTTTCGAAACGCATGTGCATCCTGACTGTCACCCTTGACATCAAACTCACTAGTCTGCAGTTCCCTGGCTTTTCCTTGCAGTCTTGTTACAAATAATGTAACAACATTGGCTGTCTTCCTGTCCTCCAGCACCTTAACCATGGTTGTCAATGATACACATAAGAAAGTCAAGAGCGTTGTCAACCAGAAACAAACACAGAACGTGCTGAAAAAGCTCAGCAAGTCTGACAGCATTTGTGCAGAGAAATTAGAGTTAGTGTGTTATGACACGGGGCAAAGCCCCACCCGTGCTAATTTAATCCTGCAACACCGAAAATATTTAATCTGGGTTGTAATCTGTTAAAATTCGAAAGGCCAAGAACTATCCTATAGGTCACTATTTAAAGTAAAAATTAACAATTTTATTTTTTAACGTCTAACAGGGAATAATTAACTAACAACTATTTGCAACTCCTTTCTCTAACCAATCGTTTACTTTATCTACTACACTACTGCCCGATAAACCCCCCCCAATTATGATTGACCAAAACATTCAAATTTCAGAACAAGCCAGCTGTCAAATCTTCTCTTGTCTTCCTCTGTCTTTTTTTCTTCTCGTTAGTGTTTCTGTTTAACAGATCAGTGATACGTAAAGGTAAATTGAAGATAGCTATTCTCCAGGCAGTCTGCAGATGTTGGTGTCTTGGCAGCTGTCCCCCAACTGTTCAATTTTTTTCGGCTTTATACCCCAAAGCATTGAATCGTTTCATTTTTTTTCGTGTTGTCAAAATGCCAAATTCATACTTGATTGGAGTTTTGTATCTTGGGCAGAATGTAAACTGTTTTTTTTTGTCTCATACCAAGCCAGGTACTGCCAACTGCTGGACCAAATGTAACATTGTAAATTTTACACAACTCGCTGTGCTTGCTAAATCCTTCAATTCTATTAAAGGCCCAGTCCCCTTTACACGCTCATAACACCTTCCCTCTCAAAAAAGAAGAACCATCCTAATGAAAACATGGTTTCATTTGTTTTTCTATTCTTTAAACACATTACCATAACATGCAGATTTCTTAACTCTAAATTAACCTTAACTGCTTCCCATGTACTTGTACACAACATTGGATAAATGCAAGTCTCAACGCCACTTTATCAGTTAAATCCATGATAATCTATCTGCGATAACATTCTTACGTTCGAATTCTCTCTCTTTGCTAAGATAAGAGCGTTCTCTCTCTTTTTCTCTCTTTTCTCTCTCCCTTTTCTCAGCTAAGATCCTTCTCCTTCTCTCTTTTTTCCTCTCACTCATTTCTCTCTTACTTTCTGTTTCTTGGGTCTCTCTTTCTCTCTCCCTTTGTTTATCATCAAAATCCATTTTCGTCAATTGTAATTTAAGTTTTTTCTCACCTTACTGCACTTGTCTTATTATACAAAATGCGGAGCAATGGGATTGTGGGAGACATAGCAGTTTGGATCAGTAATTGCTTGATGAAAGAAAACAGACATTTGGAGTTAGATTAGATTAGATTACTGACAGTGTGGAAACAGGCCCTTTGGCCCAACAAGTCCACACCGACCCGCCGAAGCGTAACCCACCCAGACCCATTCTCCTAGATTTACCCCTTCACCTAACACTATGGGCAATTTAGCATGGCCAATTCACCTAACCTACACATTTTTGGATTGTGGGAGGAAACTGGAGCACCCGGAGGAAACCCACGCAGACACAGGGAGAATGTGCAAACTCCACACAGAGAGTCTCCTGAGGCAGGAATTGAACCCAGGTCTCTGGCGCTGTGAGGCAGCCGTGATGTAATTGATGGAACATGATCATCTTGGTGTCCACTAACTAGCGGCGTACCACAAGGGTCGGTGTTGGGTCCACTGCTGTTCGTCACTTTTATAAATGACCTGGATAAGGGCTTAGAAGGGTGAATTAGTAAATTTGCGGAAAACACTAAGGTCGGTGGAGTTGTGAATAGTGACGAAGGATGTAGTAGGTTGCAGAGAGACATACATAGGATGCAGAGCTGGGCTGAGACGAGGCAAATTGACTTTAATGTGGACAAGTGTGAGGCGATACACTTTGGATGAAGTAATCGGAATGCAAAGTACTGGGCTAATGGGAAGATTCTTGGGAGTCTAGATAAGCAGAGAGATCTAGGTGTCCATGTACACAGATCTCTGAAATTTGCCAGCCAGATTGACAGGGTTGTTAAGAAGGCATAGAGTGTTTTGTCCTTTATTAATATAGAAGTTGAGTTCCGGCACAAGGAGGTTGTGCTGCAGCTGTACAAAGCTCTGTTATGGCCACACTTGGAGTATTGTGTACAGTTCTGGTCACTGCACTATAAGAAGGATGTGGAAGCTTTGGAAAGGGTGCAGAGAAGATTTACTAGGATGTTGCTTGGTATGGAAAGAACGTCTTACGAGGAAAGGCTGAGGGCTTTGAGGCTGTTCTCGTTAGAGAGAAGAAGGTTGACAGGTGACTTAATAGACATACAAGATCATCAGTGGGTTAGATAGGGTGGACAGGGAGAGACTTTATCCAAGTATGGGAACGGCAAACAAGAGGGGACACAACTTTAAAGTGAGGGGAGATAGGTATAAGACAGATGTCAGAGGTAGTGTCTTAACTCAGATGTAGTAAGGATATGGAATGCCTTGCCTGCAACGGTAGTAGATTCGCCAAGTTTAAGTGCATTTAAGTCGTCATTGGACAGGCATATGGACGTACATGGAATAGTGTAGGTGGGATGGGCTTTAGATTAGTATGACAGAACGGCGCAACATCGAGGGCTGAAGGGCCTGTAGTGCGCTGTAATGTTCTATGTCTGTGTCTCTGCCACACTTTCGTGAAATTCCCCGACAATTTCAGCTTTCCTTTAGTCCTTGGTTAAATCCAAATCTAACATCTTTGCTAATTTTAAAAGTTTGGCCTTTATCTTTCCGCCTAAACTTTATTGCCAAATTTGAGAATCATCTTCAAGCCTCTCTTAACATTTTAAACAACCATTTATCTAACTTTTAATTTAACTAACCACAAGTCATCGAAATTAGACAAGTTGTCTCACTAACGGTTTATTTTAAAATCTTGGACACGGACGTGCAAATGTTTAAATATACTGTGTTTTTTCATACCTCAAATCTGCCCAAATCTCAGACTGGGTCTTCCTAAACCTGTTTAAATCGTGAACGAAAACCCCCAAGCTGTTACGAGACAGGGTTAACCCCCTCTCCTAATTTAAACTAGCCACTCAGAGAAAGTTCACATCATGCTGTTAAATTTGGAGAGGTAAAGATCCGTTTACAGAGGTCACTATTTAAAGTAAAATTAACAATTTTATTATTTAAGTCCAACAGAGAATAGTAAAACCAACAACTATATCGAACGTCCTTCGGTTAAGCGTTACTTTTACTTTGACATCAACATCAATGAAATGATCCGATGTTTTGAAGTGTAAAACTGGACATTTTGAGCATTTAGGGGGAGAACTGCCAAGGACATCCACAAAGATAGACTGCAAGCCGAAGTACTTTCTGAAAGATACGTGTCTATTAGAGGTTTCCACAGCAGAACATCGAAGCCGACGTCGAGGAAAATCTATAGAGGAAAATCTACAAAGGAGAGTCGACAAAGTTGACTGGTTTTGAAATGTGATTTTTTTTTTGTAAATCTTAATCGACCTATTATATTTTATCGGACGAGTATTTTATCGGCGTTGGAGTGAGTGTGAGGGTGTCAGGGTGAGGGTAATAGAGTGAGTGAGTGGCGGTCAATGTGACAGTGATGTAGTGCATCTGACAGGGTCAGTGTGAGGGTGATGGAGAGAGTGTGAGAGGGTCAGTGTGACGCTGACGGAGTGAGTTTACTGGAATCAGTGAGACGGAGATGGAGTGAGTGTGTGGGTGCACGGGTGGCGGTGATGGAGTGAGTGTGAGGGGGTTAAACTGACGGTGTAGGAGTGAGTGTGTCGGGGTCAGGGTGAAGGTGATGGAATGAGAGTGAGCGGGTCAGGCTGACGGTGATGGAGTGAGTCTGAGGGGTCAGTGTGACAGAGATGAAGTGAATGTGAGGGAGTCAAGGTGACGCTGATGGAGTGAGTGTGAGGGGGTCATGGTGACGGTGTTGGAATGAGTGTGAGGGGTTCAGGGTGACGTTGATGGAGTGAGTGTGAGGGTGTCAGTGTTATGGTGAAGCAATGACTGTTAGGGGGTCAGGGCGACGGTGCTGGTTCAAGTGTGAGAATATCAGTATGACGATGATTTATTGATTGTGAGGGGGTAAGTGTGACGGTGATGGAGGGAGTGTGAGGGGGTCAGGGTGACGGTGAAGGAGTGAGTGTATGGAGGTTAGTGAGACGGTGATGTAGTGAGTTTGAGGGGGTCATGGAGTCGGTGATGGAGTGAGTGTGTTGGGGTCAGGGTGGGGGTGATGGAGTGAGCTTGAGGGGGACAGTGTGACGATGATGAAGTGATTGTGAGGGGGTCAACGTGACAGTGATGTCGCACATCTGAGGGGGTGAGTGTGACGGTGAAGGAGTTAGTGTGATGGGGTCAGTTTGATGGTGTTGGAGTGAGTGTGTAAGGGCCAGGGTGATGGTGATGGAGTGAGTGTGAGGGGGTAAACGTGACAGTGATATAATGCATCTGAGGGGGTCAGTGTGATGGTGAAGGAGTGAGTGTGAAGCGATCAGTTTTATGGTGATGGAGTGAGACTGAGGGGTTCAAACTGACGGAGTAGGGGTGAGTGTGTTGGGGTCAGGGTGACGGTAATGGAATGAGTGTGTGGGGGTCAGTGTGATGGTGATGGAGTGAGTGAGGGTGTCAGGGTGACGGTGATGGCGTGAGTGTGAGGGGATCAGGGTGACAACGATGGAGTCAGTGTGAGTGCATGAGGGTGATACTGATGGAGTGAGTGTGAGGGGGGTCAGTGTGATGGTGATATGGTGAGTATTAGGGGGTTAGCATGAGGGTGTTGGAGTGAGTGTGTGGGCGTCAGTGTGACAGTGATGGAGTGAGTGTGCGGGCGTGAGGATGAGGGTGATGGAGTGAGAGTGAGTGGGTCAGTGTATTGGTGATGGAGTGAGTGTGTTTGGGTCAGGGTGACGGTGATGGAGTGAGTGTGTGCGGAGTCAGGGTGAGTGTGATGGAATGAGTGTGAGGGGGTCAGGGTGACGGTGATGGAGTGAGTATGAGGGGTCAGTTTGACGGTGAGGGAGTGACTGTGAGGGGGTCACAGTGACGCTGAATATGTTAGTGTGAGGTGTCAGTGTAACGGTGATGGAGTGAGTGTGCGGGGGTACGGGTGAAGGTGATGAAGTGTGTGAGGGGGTTTGTGTCATGGTGATGGAGTGAGCGTGAGTGGGTCAGGGTGAGGGTTATGGAATGTGTGTGAGGGGGTCACGGTGACAGTGATGTAATGCATCTGAGGGGGTCAGTGGGACGGTGAAGGAGTGAGTGTGAGGGGATCAGTGTGACGGTGATGGTGTGAGTGTGAGGGGGTTAGGGTGTGTGATGGCGTGAATGTGAGGGGTCAGGGTGACGGCGTTGGAGTGAGTGTGAGGGTGTCAGGGTGACGGTGATGGAGTGAGTGTGAGGGGATCTGGGTGACAGTGATGGTGTGAATGTGAGGGGGTCAGGGTGAGGGTGATGGTGTGAGTGTGAGGGGGTCAGGGTGACGGCATTGGAGTGAGTGTGAGGGGGTCAGGGTGACGGCGTTGGAGTGAGTGTGAGGGTGTCAGGGTGAGGGTGATGGAGTGAGTGTGTGGGGGTCAAAGTGACAGTGATGTAGTGCATCTGACGGGGTCAGTGTGAGGGTGATGGAGAGAGTGTGAGTGTGTCCGTGTGACGCTGATGGAGTGAGTTTACTGGAGTCAGTGTGACGGAGATGGAGTGAGTGTGTGTGGGCCCCGGTGGCGGTGATGAGGTGAGTGTGAGGGGGTCAAACTGACGGAGTAGGAGTGAGTGTGTCGGGGACAGGGTGAAGGTGATGGAATGAGAGTGAGCGGGTCAGGCTGACGGTGATGGAGTGAGTGTGAGGGGTCAGTGTGAGAGAGATGGAGTGAATGTGAGGGAGTCAAGGTGACGGTGATGGAGTGAGTTTGAGGAGGTCATGGTGACGGTGTTGGAGCGAGTGTGAGGGGTTCAGGGTGACGGTGATGGAGGGAGTGTGAGGGGGTCAGGGTGATGGTGAAGGAGTGAGTGTGAGGGGATCAGAGTGACGGTGATGGGGTGAGTGTGAGGGGGTCTGGGTGACGGTGATGGAGTGAGTGTGAGACGGTCAGGGAGACAGTGATGCATTGAGTGTATGTAGGTCAGTGAGACGGTGATGGAGAGAGTTTGAGGGGGTCATGGTGGCGGTGATGGAGTGAGTGTGAGGGTGTCAGGGTGAGGGTTATGGAGTGAGTGTGAGGGGGTCAACGTGACAGTGATGTAGTGCATCTGAGGGGGTCAGTGTGACGGTGAAGGAGTGAGTGTGAGCGGGTCAGCGTGAAGGCGTTGGAGTGAGTGTGAGTGGGTCAGGGTGAGGGTGATGGAGTGAGTGAGGCGGTCAGGGCGACGGTGATGGAGGAAGTGTGAGGGGGTCAGGGTGACATTTAAGGAGTGAGTGTGAGGGGGTCAGGGTTAGGGTAATGGAGTGAGTGTGAGGGGGTCAACGTGACAGTGATGTAATACATCTGAGGGAGTCAGTGTGACGGTGAAGGAGTTAGTGTGAAGGGATCAGTGTGACGGTGATGGAGTGAGTGTGAGGGGGTCAGGGTGAGGGTGATGGAGTGAATGTGTGCGGGTCAGTGTGAAGGTGAAGGAGTGAGTGTGTGGGGGTCAATGTGACAGTGATTTAGTGCATCTGAGAGGGTCAGTGTGACGGTGATGTAGTGAGCGTGAGGGGGTCAGGGTGACGATCTTGGAGTGAGTGTGAGGGGGACAGGGTGACGATGAAGTTGTGAGTGTGCTGGGTCAGCGTGACAGTGAAGAAATGAGTGTGAGGTGGTCAGGGTGATAGTGATGGTTTGAGTGTGAGTGGGTCAGTTTGACGGTGATTGTGTGAGTGTGAGGGGGTCAGTGTGACGCTGATGGAGTGAGATTAATGGGGTCAGTGTGACAAAGATGGAATGAGTGTGAGGGGGTCAATGTGACCCTGAAGGAGTGAGTGTGTTGGGGTCAACATGACAGTGAAGTAATGCATGTGAGGGGGTTAGTGTGACGGTGAAGGAGTGAGTGTGAAGGGATCAGTGTGATGGTGTTGGAGTGACTTTGTGAGGGTCAGGGTGATGGTGATGGAGTGAGTGTGAGGGGGTCAACGTGACAGTGATGTAATGCATCTGAGGGAGTCAGTGTGACGGTGAAGGAGTGAGTGTGAGGGGATCAGTGTGACGGTGATGGTGTGAGTGTGAGGGGGTCAGGGTGAGGGTGATGGTGTGAGTGTGAGGGGTCAGGGTGACGGCGTTGGAGTGAGTGTGAGGTTGTCAGGGTGACGGTGATGGTGTGAGTGTGAGGGGGTCAGGGTGAGGCTGATGGTGTGAGTGTGAGGGGGTCAGGGTGATGGCGTTGGAGTTAGTGTGAGGGAGTCAGGGTGAGGATGATGGAGTGAGTGTGTGGGGGTCAATGTGACAGTGATGTCGTGCATCTGACGGGGTCAGTGTGAGGGTGATGGAAAGAGTGTGTGATGTGTCAGTGTGACGCTGATGGAGTGATTTTACTGGAGTCAGTGTGACGGAGATGGAGTGAGTGTGTGTGGGCCCCAGTGGCGGTGATGGAGTGAGTGTGAGGGGGTCAAACTGACGGAGTAGGAGTGAGTGTGTCGGGGACAGGGTGAAGGTGATGGAATGAGAGTGAGCGGGTCAGGCTGACGGTGATGGAGTGAGTGTGAGGGGTCAGTGTGAGAGAGATGGAGTGAATGTGAGGGAGTCAAGGTGACGGTGATGGAGTGAGTTTGAGGAGGTCATGGTGACGGTGTTGAAGCGAGTGTGAGGGGTTCAGGGTGACGGTGATGGAGGGAGTGTGAGGGGGTGAGGGTGATGGTGAAGGAATGAGTGTGAGGGGATCAGAGTGATGGTGATGGAGTGAGTGAGACGGTCAGGGTGACGGTGATGGAGGAAGTGTGAGGGCGTCAGGGTGACCGTTAAGGAGTGAGTGTGAGGGGGTCAGGGTTAGGGTAATGGATTGAGTGTGAGGGGGTCAACGTGACAGTGATGTAATACATCTGAGGGAGTCAGTGTGACGGTGAAGGAGTTAGTGTGAAGGGATCAGTGTGACGGTGATGGAGTGAGTGTGAGGGGGTCAGGGTGACGGTCTTGGAGTGAGTGTGAGGGGGACAGGGTGACGATGAAGTTGTGAGTGTGCTGGGTCAGCGTGACAGTGAAGAAATGAGTGTGAGGGGGTCAGGGTGATGGTGATGGTTTGAGTGTGAGTGGGTCAGTTTGACGGTGATTGTGTGAGTGTGAGGGGGTCAGTGTGACGCTGACGGAGTGAGATTAATGGGTTCAGTGTGACAAAGATGGAATGAGTGTGAGGGGGTCAATGTGACCCTGAAAGAGTGAGTGTGTTGGGGTCAACATGACAGGGAAGTAATGCATGTGAGGTGGTCAGTGTGACGGTGAAGGAGTGAGTGTGAATGGATCAGTGTGATGGTGTTGGAGTGACTTTGTGAGGGTCAGGGTGATGGTGATGGAGTGAGTGTGAGGGGGTCAACGTGACAGTGATGTAATGCATCTGAGGGAGTCAGTGTGACGGTGAAGGAGTGAATGTGAAGGGATCAGTGTGACGGTGATGGAGTGAATGTGAAGGGATCAGTGTGACGGTGATGGAGTGCGTGTGAGGGGGTCAGGGTGAGGGTGTTGGAGTGAGTGTGTGAGGGTCACGGTGATGGTGATGGAGTGAGTGTGAGTGGGTCAACGTGACAGTGATGTAAAGCATCTGAGGGAGTCAGTGTGACAGTGAAGGAGTGAATGTGAAGGGATCAGTGTGACGGTGATGGAGTGCGTGTGAGGGGGTCAGGGTGAGGGTGTTGGAGTGAGTGTGTGAGGGTCAGGGTGATGGTGATGGAGTGAGTGTGAGTGGGTCAACGTGACAGTGATGTAAAGCATCTGAGGGAGTCAGTGTGACAGTGAAGGAGTGAGCGTGAACGGATCAGTCAGACGGTGAATGTGTGAGTGTGAGGGGATCATGGTAATGGCGTTTGAGTGAGTGTGAGGGGGTCAGGGTGAGGGTGATGGAGTAAGTGTGTGGGGGTCAGTGTGACGGTGATGTAGAGCATCTGAGGGGGTCAGTGTGAGGCTGATGGAGAGAGTGTTAGGGTGTCAGTGTGACGCTGATGGAGTGAGTTTACTGGAGTCAGTGTGATGGTGATGGAGTGAGTGTGTGTGGGCCCGGTCGGCGGAGATGGAGTGAGTGTGAGGGGGTCAAATTGACGGAGTAGGGGTGAGTGTGTCATGGTCAGGGTGATGGTGATGGAATGAGTGTGAGGGGGTCAGTGTGACGGTGATGGAGTGAGTGAGGGGGTCAGGGTGACGGTGATGGCGTGAATGTGAGGGGATCAGGGTGACCGCGATGGAGTCAGTGTGGGTGCATCAGGGTGTGAGTGATGGAGTCAGTGTGAGGGGGTCAGGGTGATGGTGATGGAGTGAGTGTGAGGGGATCAGTTTGATCGTGATGGAGTGAGTGAGGGGGTCAGGGTGACGGTGATGGTGTGAGTGTGAGAGGATAAGGCTGACTGTGATGGAGTGAGTGTGAGGGGGTCAGAGTGACGGTGATGGTGTGAGTGTCAGGGGATCAGGGTGACATCGATGGAGTCAGTGTGGGTGCATCAGGATGAGAGTGATGGAGTGAGTGTGAGGGGGTCAGTGTGATGGTGATGGAGTGAGTGTGAAGGGGTCAAGATGAGGATGATGGAATGTGTGCGGGGTGTTCAGTGTGACGGTGATAGGGTGAGTGTTAGGGGGTAAGGGTGAGGGTGATGGAGTGATGTGAGGGGGTCAGTGTGACGTTGATAGGGTGAGTGTTAAGGGGTCAGGGTGAGGGTGTTGGAGTGAGTGTGTAGGGGTCAGTGTGACGGAGATGGAGTGAGTGTGAGGGGGTCAGGGTGTGGGTGATGGAGTGAGAGTGTGGGGCTCAGTGTGACGGTGAAGGAGTGAGTGTGTGTGGGTCAATGTGACAGTAATGTAGTGCATCTGAGGGGGTCAGTGTGACGGTGATGGAGTGAGTGTGAGGGGGTCAGGGTGATGGTCTTAGAGTGAGTGTGAGGGGACAGGGTGACGATGAAGTTGTGAGTGTGCTGGGTCAGCGTGACAGTGAAGAAATGATGTGTGAGGGGGTCAGGGTGATGGTGTTGGAGTTAGTGTGATGGGGTCAGCTTGATGATGATGGAGTGAGTGTGAAGGGATAAGTGTGACGGTCGTGGAGTGAGTGTGAGGGGGTCAGGGTGATGGTCTTGGAGTGAGTGTGAGAGGACACGGTGACGATGAAGTTGTGAGTGTGCTGGGTCAGCGTGACAGTGAAGAAATGAGTGTGAGGGGGTCAGGGTGACGGTGATGGAGTGAGTGTGAAGGATCAGTGTGACGGTGATGGTGTCAGTGTGAGGGGGTCAGGGTGAGGGTGTTGGAGTGAGTTTGTGGGGGTCAGTGTGACATTGATGGAGTGAGTGTGAGGGGGTCAGGGTGAGGGTGTTGGATTGAGTGTGTGATGGTCATTGTGACGGTGATGGAGTGAGTGTGAGGGGGCCAGGGTGACAGAGATCGGGTGAGTATGAGAGGGTCAGGGTGACGGTGATTTAGTGAGTGTGAGGGGTCTAGTGTGACAGAGATGGAGTGAGTGTTTGGGGGTCTGGGTGACGGTGATGGAGTATGTGTGAGGGGGCCAGGGTGACGTTGATGGAGTGAGTGTGAGGTGGTCAGGGTGACTGTGATTGTGTGAGTGTGCGGGTGTCAGTTTGACGGCAATGAACTGAGAGTGAGGGGTCAGGTTGACGATGATGGAGTGAGTATGTGGTGGTCACTATGACGGTGATGGAGTGAGTGTGAGGGGGCAGGGTAACGGTCTTGGAGTGAGTGTGAGGGGGACAGGGTTACGATGAAGTTGTGAGTGTGCATGGGTCAGCGTGACAGTGAAGGAATGAGTGTGAAGGGATCAGTGTGACGGTGATGGTGTGAATGTGATGGGGTCAGTTTGATGGTGTTGGAGTGAGTGTGAGGGGGTCAACGTGACAGTGATATAATGCATCTGAGGGGGTCAGTGTGATGGTGAAGGAGTGAGTGTGAAGCGATCAGTTTGATGGTGATGGAGTGAGAGTGAGGGGTCAAACTGACGGAGTAGGGGTGAGTGTGTTGGGGTCAGGGTGACGGTGATGGAATGAGTGTGTGGGGGTCAGTGTGATGGTGATGGAGTGAGTGAGGGTGTCAGGGTGACGGTGATGGCGTGAGTGTGAGGGGATCAGGGTGACAACGGTGGAGTCAGTGTGAGTGCATGAGGGTGATACTGATGGAGTGAGTGTGAGGGGGGTCAGTGTGATGGTGATATGGTGAGTATTAGGGGGTTAGCATGAGGGTGTTGGAGTGAGTGTGTGGGCGTCAGTGTGACAGTGATGGAGTGAGTGTGCGGGGGAAGGATGAGGGTGATGGAGTGAGTGTGAGGGGTCAGTGTGAGAGAGATGGAGTGAATGTGAGGGAATCAAGGTGACGGTGATGGAGTGAGTTTGAGGGGGTCATGGTGACGGTGTTGGAGCGAGTGTGAGGAGTTCAGGGTGATGTTGATGGAGTAAGTGCGAGGGTGTTAGTGTTATGGTAAAGCAATGACTGTTAGGGGGTCAGGGCGACGGTGCTGGTTCGAATGTGAGAATGTCAGTCTGATGGTGATTTATTGATTGTGAGGCGGTCAGAGTGACGGTGTTGGAGGGAGTGTGAGGGGGTCAGTTTGACTTTGATGGAGGGAGTGTGAGGGGGTCAGGGTGACAGTGATGGAGTGAGTTTGAGGGGGTGAGGGTGACGGTGATGGAGTGAGTGAGGCGGTCAGGGTGACGGTGATGGAGGGAGTGTGAGGGGGTCAGGGTGACGGTGAAAGAGTGAGTGTGAGGGGATCAGGGTGACGGTGATGGAGTGAGTGTGAGGGGGTCAGGGTGACGGTGAAGGAGTGAGTGTGAGGGGGTCAGGGAGACAGTGATGGAGTGAGTTTGAGGGGGTCATAGTGGGGGTGATGGAGTGAATGTGTTGGAGTCAGGGTGAGGGTGATGGAGTGAGTGTGAGGGGGTCAGTGTTACTGTGATTAAGTGATTGTGAGGGGGTTAACGTGACAGTGATGTAGTGCATCTGAGGGGGTCAGTGTGACGGTGAAGGAGTGAGTGTGAAGGGATCAGTGTGACGGTGATAGTGAATGTGAGCGGGTCAGTGTGACGGCGTTGGAGTTAGTGTGAGTGCGTCAGGGTTAGGGTAATGGAATGAGTGTGAGGGGGTCAACGTGACAGTGATATAGTGCATCTGAGAGGGTCAGTGTGACGGTGATGGAGTGAGTGTGAGGGGGTCAGGGCGACGGTCTTGGAGTGAGTATGAGGGGGACAGGGTGACGATGAAGTTGTGAGTGTGCTGGGTCAGCGTGACAGTGAAGAAATGAGTGTGAGGGAGTCAGGGTGATAGTGATGGTTTGAGTGTGAGGGGGTCAGTTTGACGGTGATGGTGTGAGTGTGAGGGGGTCAGTGTGACGCTGACGGAGTGAGATTAATGGGGTCAGTGTGACAAAGATGGAATGAGTGTGAGGGGGTCAATGTGACCCTGAAGGAGTGAGTGTGTTGGGGTCAACATGACAGTGAAGTAATGCATGTGAGGGGGTCAGTGTGACGGTGAAGGAGTGAGTGTGAAGGGATCAGTGTGACGGTGATCGAGTGAGTGTGATGGGGTCAGTTTGATGGTGTTGGAGTGAGTGTGTGAGGGTCAGGGTGATGGTGATGGAGTGAGTGTGAGGGGGTCAACGCGACAGTGATGTAATGCATCTGAGGGAGTCAGTGTGACGGTGAAGGAGTGAGTGTGAAGGGATCAGTGTGACGGTGATGGAGTGAGTGTGAGGTGGTCAGGGTGAGGGTGATGGAGTGAGTGTGAGGGGGTCAACGTGACAGTGATGTAGTGCATCAGAGCGGGTCAGTGTGAGGCTGATGGAGAGAGTGTTAGGGTGTCAGTGTGACGCTGATGGAGTGAGTTTGCTGGAGTCAGTGTGATGGTGATGGAGTGAGTGTGTGTGGGCCCGGGCGGTGGTGATGGACTGAGTGTGAGGGGGTCAAATTGTCGGAGTAGGGGTGAGCGTGTCGAGGTCAGGGTGACGGTGATGGAATGAGTGTGTTGGGGTCAGGTTGATCGTGATGGAGTGAGTGAGGGAGTCAGGGTGACGGTGATGGCGTGAATGTGAGGGGATCAGGGTGACAGTGATGGAGTCAGTGTGGGTGCATCAGCTTGTGAGTGATGGAGTGAGTGTGAGGGGGTCAGGTTCATGGTGATTTAGTGAGTGTGTGAGGGTCATGGTGACTGTGATAGAGTGAGTGTGAAGGGGTCAGGATGAGGGTGATGGAGTGAGTGTGAGAGGGTCAGGGTGACAGTCATGGAGTGAGTGTGTGAGGGTCATGGTGACTGTGATAGAGTGAGTGTGAAGGGGTCAGGATGAGGGTGATGGAGTGAGTGTGATGCGATAAGTGTGATGGTGATGGTGTGTGCGTGAGGGGGTCAGGGTGATGGTGATGGAGTGAGTGTGAGGGGGTCAGTATGACGGTGATGGAGTGAGTGTGTGGGGGTCAGGATACGGGTGATGGAGTGAGTGTGAGGCGATAAGTGTGACGGTGATGGAGTGAGTGTGAGGGCGTCAGTTTGAGGGTGATTGAGTGAATGTGAGGTGATAAGCATGATATTGATGGAGTGGGTGTGATGGAATCAGGATGATGGCAATGAAGTGAGAGTGAGGGGTCAGGTTGACGATGATGGAGTGAGTGTGTGGTGGTCATTGTGACGGTGATGGAGTGAGTGTGAGGGGGCCAGGGTGACGGAGATCGAGTGAGAATAAGAGGGTCAGGGTGACGGTGATTTAGTGAGTGTGAGGGGGCTAGTGTGACAGAGATGGAGTGAGTGTTTGGGGGTGTGGGTGATGGTGATGGAGTGTGTGTGAGGGGGGCAGGGTAACATTGTTGGAGTGAGTGTGAGGTGGTCAGGGTGACTGTGATTGTGTGAGTGTGCGGGTGTCAGTTTGACGATAATGAACTGAGTGTGAGGGGATCAAGGTGACGCAGATGGAGTGAGTGTGAGGGGGTCAGGGTGACGGTCTTGGAGTGAGTGTGAGGGGGACAGGGTTTTGATGAAGTTGTGAGTGTGCATGGGTCAGCGTGACAGTGAAGGAGTGAGTGTGAGGGGGTCAGTGTGTCGCTGACAGAGTGAGATTAATGGGGTCAGTGTGACAGAGATGGGGTGAGTGTGAGGGATTAATGTGACCCTGATGGAGTAAGTGTGAGGGGGTCATGGTAACGGTGATGGAGTGAGTGTGATGGGGTCAGCTTGATGGTGATGGAGTGAGTGTGAAGGGATCAGTGTGACGGTGATGGAGTCAGTGTGAGGGCGTCAGGGTGTGGGTGATGATGTGAGTGTGAGGGGGTCAATGTGATGGTGATGGAGTGAGTGTGAGGGGGTCAGTGTGACGGTGATAGGGTAAGTGTTAGGGGGTCAGGGTGAGGGTGTTGGAGAGAGTGTGAGGGGGTCAGTGTGACGGTGACTGAGTGAGTGTGGTGGGTCAGGATGAGGGTGATGGAGTGAGTATGAGAGGGTCAGTGTGACGGTGATAGTGTGAGTGATAGGGGGTTAGTGTGAGGGTGTTGGAGTGAGTGTGTGGGGGTCAGTGTGACGGTGATGGCGTGAGTGTGAGGGGCTCAGGGTGATGGTGATGGAGTGAGTGTGTGAGGGTCAGGGTGACAGTGATGGAGTGAGTCTGTGGGGGGTGATAGAGTGAATGTGAGGTGATAAATGTGACGGTGATGGTGTGATTGTGAGGGGGTCTGGGTGAGGGTGATGCAGTGAGTGTGAGGGGGCCAGTGTGACGGTGATGGCGTGAGTGTGTGGGGGTCAGGGTGACGATGATGGAGTGACTGTGAGGGGGTCAGTTTGTGGGTGATGGAGTGAGTCTGAATTGATAAATGTGACGTTGATGGAGAGGGTGTGAGGGA
This sequence comes from Chiloscyllium punctatum, assembly GCF_047496795.1. Lineage (NCBI taxonomy): Eukaryota > Metazoa > Chordata > Chondrichthyes > Orectolobiformes > Hemiscylliidae > Chiloscyllium > Chiloscyllium punctatum. The sequence continues at coordinate 67,258 of NW_027309916.1, read as the reverse complement.
ATCAGGATGATGGCCATGAAGTGAGCGTGAGGGGGTCAGGGTGACTGTGATGGAGTGAGTGTGAGGGGGTCAGTATGACGGAGATGGAGTGAGTGTGAGGGGGACAGGAAGACGATGAAATTGTGAGTGTGCGTGGGTTAGCGTGACAGTGAAGGAATGAGTGTGTGGGGGTCAGGGTGATGGTGATGGAGTGAGATTAATGGGGTCAGTGCGACAGAAATGGAGTGAGTGTGAGGAGGTCAATGTGACCCTGATGGAGTAAGTGTGAGAGGGTCAGGGTGACAGTGATTTAGTGATTGTGAGGGGGTCAGGATGACGGAAATGAAGTAAGTGTGAGGGGGTCATGGTAACGGTGATGGACTGAGTGTAATGGGGTCAGTTTGATGGTGATGGAGTGAGTGTGAGGGGGTCAGGGTGATGGAGATGGAGTGAGTGTGAGAGGGTCAGGGTGATGGAGATGGAGTGAGTGTGAGAGGGTCAGGGTGACGGTGATGGAGTGAGTGTGAGGGGGTCAGTGTGACGGTGATGGAGTGAGTGTGAGGGGGTCAGGGTGACGGTGATGGAGTGAGTGTGAGGGGGTCAGGGTGATGGAGATGGAGTGAGTGTGAGAGGGTCAGGGTGACGGTGATGGAGTGAGTGTGAGGGGGTCAGGGTGATGGAGATGGAGTGAGTGTGAGGGGGTCAGTGTGACGGTGATGGAGTGAGTGTGAGGGGGTCATGGTGACGGTGATGGAGTGAGTGTGAGGGGGTCAGGGTAACGGTGATGGAGTGAGTGTAATGGGGTCATTTTGATGGTGATGGAGTGAGTGTGTGGTGTTCAGTGTGACGGTGATGGAGTGAGTGTGAGGGGGTCAGGGTGATGGAGATGGAGTGAGTATGAGAGGGTCAGGGTGACGGTGATTTAGTGAGTGTGAGGGGGCCAGGGTGACAGTGAAGGTGTGAGTGTGAGGGTGTCAGGATGACGGTGATGGAGTGAGAGTGAGAGGTTCAGGGTGACGGAGATGGAGTGAGTGTGAGAGGGTCAAATTGACGTAGTAGGAGTGAGTGTCAGGGGGTCAGTGTGACTGTGATGGAGTGAGTGTGACGGGGTCAGATTTACGGTGATGGATTGAGTGTGAGGCAGTCAGGGTGACGGTGATGAAGTCAGTGTAAGGGGGTCAGTGTGACGGAGATGGAGTGAGTGTGGGAGGGTCGGGGTGAAGGTGATTTAATGAGTATGAGAGTGCCAGGGTGACATTGATGGAGTGAGTGTGAGGTTGTTAGGATGAAGGTCATGAAGTGAGTGTGAGGTTGTCAGGGAAACGGAGATAGAGTGAGTGAGAGAGGTTCAGAGTGACGTTGATGGAGTGAGTGCGAGGGGATCAGTGTGATGGTGTTGGAGTGAGTGTGTGGGGGTCAATGTGATGGTGACGGAGTGAGTGTGTGCAGGTCAGGGTGACGGTGACAGAGTGAGCGTGAGGGTGTCAGGGTGAGCGTGATGGAGTGAGTGTGATCGGATCACTGTGACTGTGATGGAGTGAATGTGATCGGATCAGTTTGACTGTGATGGCGTGAGTGTGAGGGGATCAGGTGACATTGATGGAGTGAGGGTGAAAGTGTCAGGGTGACGGTGATGGAGTGAGTGTGAGGGGGTCAGCGTGATGGTGATGGAGTCACTGTGAGGGGCTCAGTGTGATGGAGGTGGAGTGAGTGTGGAAGGGTCAGAGTGATGGTGATGGAAAGAGTGTGAGAGGGTCAGAGTGACGGTGAGGGAGTGAGGGTGAGAGGGTCTGCATGACGGTGATTTAGTGAGTGTGAGGTGGCCAGGGTGACTGTGAGAGTGAGTGTGAAGGGTGCAGGATGACGGTAATGAAATGAGTGTGAGGTAGTCAGGGTAACGGAGATGGAGTGAGTGAGAAAGGGTCTGAGTGACGGTGATGGAGTGAGTGTGAGGGGATCAATGTGATGGTGTTGGAATGAGTGTGTGGAGGTCAGGGTGACGGTGAAGGAGTGAGTGTGTGTGGGTCAGGATGACGGTGACAGAGTGAGTTTGAGGGTGTCAGGGTGAGGGTGATGGAGTGAGAATGAGGGGGTCAGTGTGACAGTGATGGTGTGTTTGTGAGGCGGTCTGTGTGACAGTGATGGAGTGAGTGTGAGGAGATGTGTGCGACGTTGTTGGAGTGAGGGTGAGCAGATCAGCATGATGGTGTTGTAGTGAGTGCGTGTGGGTCAGGGTGACGATGATGGAGTTAGTGAGAGAGGGTCATGGTGACGGCGATGGAGCGAGTGTGAGGCGGTTAGGGTGACTGAGATGGAGTGAGTGAGAGAGAGTCATGGTGTTGGCAATGGAGCGAGTGTGAGGGGGTCAGGGTGACGGTGATGGAGTGAGTGTGAGGGGATCAGTGTGATGGAGATGGAGTGAGTGTGTGGGGGTCAGGGTGACGGTGATGGAGTGAGTGTGAGAGGGTCAGGGTGATGGAGATGGAGTGAGTGTCAGACGGTCAGGGTGACTGTGACTGAGTGAGTGTGAGGGGCTCAGGCTGACGGTGAAGGAGTAAGTGTGAATGATTCAGGGTGATGATGTTGGATTGAGTGCGAGGGCATCAGTGTGACAGTGATGGAGTGAGTGTGAGGGGGTCGGGTTGACAGTAATAAAGTGAGTGTGAGGGGGTCAAAGTGACAGTGAAGGCTTGAATGAGAGAGGGTCATGGTGACGGAGATGGAGCGAGTGTGAGGCAGTCAGCGTGATGGTGATGGAGTGAGTGTGAGGTGGCTAAAATGACGGTGATGTAGTGAGTGTGAGGGGGTCAGGGTGACAGTGATGGAGTGATTGTGAGGAGGTCAGGGTGACGGTGATGGAGTGAGTGTGAGAGGGTCAGGTTGAGGGTGGTGGAGTGAGTGTGATCGGATCACTGTGACTGTGATGGAGTGAGTGTGAACAGATCAGTGTGACTGTGATGGCGTGAGTGTGAGGATTGCAGGGTGACGATGAGGGGGTGAGTCTGAGGGGATCAGAGTGACGGTGAAGGAGTGAGTGTGAGGGGGTCCATGTGACAGTGATGGAGTGAGTGTGAGCGGGTAAGGGTGACAGTAATGGAAAGACTGTGATGGTGTCAGGGGGGTGGTGATGGAGAGAGTGTGAGGAGGTCAGGGTGACATTGATGGAGTGAATGTGAATGTGTCAGTGTGACAGTGATGGAGTGAGTACGAGGAGGTCAGGGTGACGATGATGGAGCGAGTGTGAGAAGGTAGGGTGACAGTGATGGAGTGTGTGTGGGGTTCTGGGTGACTGTGACGGTAATGGAGTGAGTGTGAACGGTTCAGTGTGACTGTGATGGCGTGTGTGTGAGGGTTTCAGGGTGACGGTGATGGAGTGAGTCTGAAGGGATCAGGATGATGGTGAAGGAGTGAGTGTGAGGGGGTCCGTATGACAGTGATGGAGTGAGTGTGAGGAGTCAGTGTGATGGTGCTGGAGTGAGTGTTAGGGGATTACTGTGACGGTGATGGAGTAAGTGTGAAAGTGTGACTGTGATTGCGTGAGTGTGGGGGGGTCAGGGTGATGATGATGAAGTGAGTATGAGGGGGTCAGGGTGGTGGTGATGGTGTGAGTGTGTTGGTGTCAGGGTGATGATGATGAAGTGAGTTTAATGGGGTCAGTGTGACAGAGATGGAGTTAGTGTGAGGGGGTCAAAGTGACGGTGATAGAGTCACTGTGAGGGGGTCAGTGTAACGGAGATGGACTGAGTGTGGGAGGGTCAGAGTGACGGTAATGGAGTGAGTGTGTATTTGTCAGGGTGACTGTGATGGTGTGATTGTGAGGGGGCCAGGGTGACGGAGCTGGAGTGAGTATGAAGGGGTCAGGGTGATGGTGATGAAGTGAGTGCGAAGGGGCCAGGGTGACTGTGATGGAGTGAGTGTGAGGTGGTCAGGGTGACTGTGATGGAGTGAGTGTGAGGGGGTCAGGGTGACGGAGATGGAGTGAGTGTGAGAGGGTCAGGGTGAATGTGACCGAGTAAGTATGAGAGGTTCAGTGTGACTGTAATCGCGTGATTGTGAGGGGATCACGGTGACGGAGATGGAGTGTGTGTGAGGGGGTCACGGTGAGGGTGATGGAGTGAGTGTTATTGAGTCAGGTTGAGGGTGATGGAGTAAGTGTGTGGGGGCCAGTGTGAGTGTGATGGAGTGAGTGTGAGGGGTTCAGGGTGATGGTGATGGAGTGAGTGTGAGTGGGTCAAGGTGACGGTCATGGAGTGAGTATGATGGGATCACAGGGACGGTGATGGAGTGAGTGTGTACGGATCAGCGTGAGTGTGAGGGTTTCTGGATGACGGTGATGGAGTGAGTGTGAGGGATTCAGCGTGACGGTGAAGGAGTGAGTGTGTGGGCATCAGTGTAACAGTGATGGAGTGAGTGTGAGGAATCAGTGTGACGGTGACGGAGTGAGTGTGACGGTGTCAGGTTGACGGTGATGGAGTGAATGTGAGGGTGTCAAGGTGATTGTGATGGAGTGAGTGTGAGGGGGTCATGGTGACGGTGATGGAGCGAGTGTGAGGGGATCAGGGTGATGGTGATGTAGCGAGTGTGAGGGGGTCAAGGTGTCGGTGATGGAGTGAGTGTGAGGGGGTCAAGGTGACGGTGATGGAGTGAGTGTGAGAGGATCAGTGTGACTGTGATGGAATGAGTGTGTGGGTGTCATGGTGACGATAAAGGAGTGAGTGTGAGAGGGTCAGGGTGATGGTGATCGAGTGAGTGTGTGTGGGTCAGGGTGACAGTGATGGAGTGAGTGTGAAGGGTTCAGCGTAACGGTGATGGAGTGAATGTGAGTGGTCAGGGTAATGGTGGAAGATTGAATGTGGGTTTGTCAGGGTAACCGTGATGGAGTGAGTGTGAGAAGATCAGAATGATGGTGAGGGAGTGAGTGTGAGGGGGTTATGGTGACGGTGATGGAGTGAGTGTGAGGGGGTCATGGTGACGGAGATGGAGTGAGTGTGCAGGGGTCAGGGCAGTTGAGATGGAGTGAGTGTGGGGGGTGTCAGAGTGACGGTGATGGAGTGAGAGTGAGTGGCAGGGTGATAGTGATGGAGTGAGTTTGCGTGTTTCATGGTGACAGTGATGGAGTGAATGTGAGGGGTTCTGGGTAAGTGTGAGGGGATCAGTGTGAGCGTCATGAAGTGTGTGTGAGAGATCTGGGTGCCTATGATGGAATGTGTGTGATGGTGTAAGGGTGAAGGTGATAGAGTGAGTGTGAGGGGATCACTGTGACGGTGATGGAGTGAGTGTGAGAGGGTCAGTGTGACGGTGATTTAGTGAGTGTGAGGAGGCCAGTGTGACGTTGATGGAGTGATTGTGAGGTCTCAGGGTGACGGTGGTGGAGTGCGTGTGAGGGGGGCAGGATGATGGTAATGAAGTGAGTGTGAGGGGGACAGGGTGACGGCATTGGAGTCATTGTGACTGAGTCACTGTGAGGGTGATGGAGTGAGTGTGTGGGGGTCAGTGTGATGGTGATGCAGTGAGTGTGAACGGGTCAAAGTGACGGTGATGTAGTGCATCTTTGGGGGTCAGTGTGAGTGTGATGGAGTGATCGAGTGGGGGTCAGAGTGACGGTGATGGAGTGAGTGTGAGGCGGTCAGGTTGACGGTGATGGAGTGAGTGTGAGGGCGTCAGGGTGAGGGTGATGGAGTGAATGTGAAGGGGGGAGGGTGACGGTGATTGAGTGAGTGTGAATGAATCAGGATGACGGCGGTGTAGCGAGTGTGAATGACTCAGGGTGACAGTGATGGAGTGAGTGTGAGGGTGTCAGTGTGACCGTGGCGGAGTGAGTCTGAGGGGGTCCGGGCGATGGTGATGCAGTGAGGGTGAGGGGAATCAGTGTGACGGTGATGGAGTGAGTATGTGGGGGTAAGGGTGATGGTGACGGAGTGAGTATGTGGGGGTCAAGGTGACGGTGATGAGTCAGTGTGAAGAGTCAGGTTGACAGTGATGGAGTGAGTGTGAGAGGATCAGGGTGATGGTGATGGAGTGAGTGTGAGGGGGTCAGGGTGATGGTGACGGAGTTTGTGTGAGGGGGTCATGGTGACGGTGACGGAGGAATGTGAGGGGGTCAGGGTGAGGATGATGGAGTGAGTGTGAGGGGGTCAGGGTGAGGGTGATGGAGTGAGTGTGAGGGGGTCAGGGTGAGGGTGATGGAGTGAGTGTGAGGGGGTCAGGGTGACGGTGACGGAGTTTGTGTGAGGGGGTCAGGGTGACGGTGATAGAGTGAGTGTGAGGGGGTCAGAGTGACGGTGACGGAGTGTGTGTGAGGGGGTCAGGTGACAGTGAAGGAGGTGTGAGAGGGTCAGGTGACAGTGAAGGAGGAGTGTGAGGTGTTCAGCGTGACACTGATGGAGTGAATGTGAGGGAGACAGGCTGATGGTGATGGGGTGAGTGTGAGGGGGAAATGGTGACGATGATGGAGCGAGTGTGAGGGGTTCAGGGTGATGGTGAATGAGTAAGTTTGAGGGGGTCATGGTGATGATGATGCAGTGAAAGTGAGTTGGTCGAGGTGAAGGTGATGGAGTTTTTGTGAGGGGGTCAGTGTGGCAGTGATGGAGGGAATGTGTGGCGGTAAGCCTGAAGGTGATGGAGTGAGTGTGAGAGGTTCAGGGTGATGGTGACGGGATGATTTTGAGAGGTTAAGGGTGACGGTGGTGGAATGAGTGTGAGTGGATCAGGGTAACATTAATGGAGTGAACGTGTAGGGGTCAGGATGATGGTGATAGAGTGAGTGTGAGTGCTCAGTGTGACAGCGATAGAGGGCTTGTGACGGGGTTACGGTAACAGTGATGTACTGAGTGTGAGTGGGTCAGGGTGACGGTGATGGTGTAAGGGTGAGGACGTAAGGGTGACGGTGACAGAGTGAGTGTGAGGGGATGAGTGTGACGGTGATGGAGTGAGGGTAAGTGGTTCAGGGTGACGGTGAAGGAGTGAGTGTGAGGGGGTCAGTCTGACAGTGAACGAATAAGTGTGAGGGGGTCATGGTGAGGGTGATAGAGTGAGTATGAGGTGGTCAGTGTGAAGTTGATGGAGTGAGTGTGAGGGGTTCAGGGTGACGGTGATAGAGGGAGTGTGAAGGTGTCAGTGTGATGGTGATGGAATGAGTGTGAGGGGGTCAAGGTGACAGTGATGGAGTGAGTGTGAGGGGGTCAGGGTGAAGTTGATGGAGTGAGTGTGAGGGGGTCAGGGTGATGGTGATAGAGGGAGTGTGACGCAATCACAGTGACGGTGATGGTGTGAGTGTGAGTGGGTCAGAGTGATCGTGATGGAGTGCGTGTGAGTGGGTCAGTGTGATGGTGATGGAGTGAGTCTAAGGGGATCAGGGTGATGGTGATGAAGTGAGTGTGAGTGGGTCAGCATGACAGTGGTGGTGCGGGTGTGATGTGGTCAGGGTGACACAGATGGAGTGGGTGAGAGGGGATCAGTTTGACGGTGATGGAGTGAGGGTGAGGGGACCAGTGTCGTGGTGATGGAGTGAGTGTGATGGGGTCACGGTAATAGTGATGGAGTGTGTATGAGTGGGTCAGTGGACGGAGACGGAGCGAGTGTGAGGTGGTCAGGGAGATGGTGCTGGAGTGAGTCTGAGGGGATCAGTGTGATGGTGATGGAGTCAGTGTGAGATTGTCAGTGTGACGGTGATGGAGTGAGTGTGAGGGGATCAGTGTGATGGTGATGGAGTCAGTGTGAGAGTGTCAGTGTGACGGTGATGGAGTGAGTGTGATGGGGTCAGGGTGAGGATGATGGAGTGAATGTGTGGGGGTCAGGGTGACGGTGAGGAAGTGTGTGTGAGGGGGTCAGGTGACAGTGAAGGAGGAGTGTGAGGTGTTCAGGGTGACACTGATAGAGTGAATGTGAGGGAGTCAGGCTGATGGTGCTGGAGTGAGTGTGAGGGGATCAGTCAGTGTGGGATTGTCAGTGTGATGGTGATGGAGTGAGTGTGAGTGAGTCAGGTTGACGGTGATGGAGTGAGTGTGAGGGAGTCAGGGTGACGGTGATGGAGTGAGTGTGACGGGATCGCTGTGACGGTGATAGAGTAAGTGTGAAGGGTTTAGTGTGACTGTGATCCCGTGGGTGTGAGGGCGTCAGTGTGACGGTGATGGAGTGAGTGTGAGAGGGTCACTGTGACGGTGATGGAGTGAGTGTGAGTGGTTCAGGGTGATGGTGATGGAGTGAGTGTGAAGGGTTCGGCGTGATGCTGATGGATTGAGTGCGACGTTGTCAGGGTGATGGTGATGGAGTGAATGTGAGAAGAACAGGACGACGGTGATGGAGTGAATGTGAAGGAGTCACGGTGACGGTGATAGAGTTTGTGTGAACGGGTCAGTGTGACAGTGATGGAGTGAGTGTGAAGGGGTCAGTATGACTGTGATGGAGTGAGTGTGAGGGGGTCAGGGTGACAGTGACGGAGCGAGTGTGGGGGTCAGGGTGACGGTGATGGAATGAGTGTGAGGGGTTCAGCGTGACAGTGATGAAATGAGTGTGAGTTGGTCAGGGTGACAGTGATGGAGTGAGTGTGAGTAGATCAGGATGACGGTAATGGTGTGAATGTGAGGGGGTCAGTGTGAGGGAGATGGAGTGAGTGTGAGGTGGTCAGGGTGACAGTGGTGGATTGAGTGTGCAGGGGACAGTGTGACAGTGATGGAATGAGTGTGAGGGATCATTGTGATATTGATGGAATGAATGTGAGGGGGTCAGGGTGACAGTGATGGAGAGAGTCTGAGATGGTAAGGGTACGGTGCTGAGTGAGAGTGAGGGTGTCAGGGTGACGATGATGGAGTGAGTGTGTGGTGGTAAGGGTGAAGGTGATGGAGTGAGTGTGAAGGGGTCAGTGTGACAGTGAAGGAGTGAGTGTGATTTTGACCGGTTGACGGTTGTGGAGTGAGTGTGAGGGGATTAGTGTGACGGTGATGGAGTGATTGTGAGGGGGTCAGTGTGATGCTGCTGGAGTGAGTGTGAGAGGGTCACTGTGACTGTGATGGAGTGAGTGTGAGGTTGTCAGGGTGATGGTGATGGAGTGAGTATCACCCTTACACCCTTTCACACACTGCATCACTGTCACTCATACCCCTCACACTCACTCCATCACTCTCACTCTGATCCCCCATACTCACTCCAACAATGTCACCCTGACCCTCTCACACTCACTCCACCACCGTCACCCAGACCTCCTCACATTCACTCCTTCACTATCACTCTGACACACTCACACTCACTCCATCACATCACCCTGATCCCCTCACACTCACTCCATCATCGTCACCAGACCCCTCACACTCACTCCATCACTCTCACACTGCTCCCCTCACACGCACTCCATCAATATCACCCTGACCCCCTCACACTCAGTCTTTCATGCTCACACTGATTCCTTCACACTCACTCCATCACTGTCACCCTGTCCCCTCACACTCACTCCATCATCGACACCCTGATCCCCTCACACTCACTCCATCACTCTCACACTGATCCACTGACACTCACTCCATCAATGTCACCGTGACCCCCTCACACTCACTCCATCACCATCACCCTGATCCACTCACACTCACTCCATCATCGTCACCCTTAACCTCTCACAATCATCCCATCACTGTCACCCTGACACCCTCACACTCACTCCATCACTGTCACCCTGACTCATTCACACTCACTACACCACCCTCACCCTACCCCCTCACACTCCATCACCATTACCCTGACCCCCTCACATGCACTCCATCACCCTCACCCTGACCCCCTCACACTCACTCTATCACCATCACCTTGAACCCCTCACACTATCTCAAGCAACTGCACACTGACCCCTTCACACTCACTTCATCACTGTCACACTCATCCCCTCACATTCACTCCATCACCGTCACCCTGACCCCTCACACTCACTCCATCACAATCACCTTGACTCCCTCACATTCACTCCGACACCTTCACCCTGTCCCCCTCACACTCACTCCATCACCGTTAACCTGACCCACTCACACTCACTCCATCACCATCACCCTGATCCACTCACACTCACTCCATCATCGTCACCCTTAACCTCTCACAATCATCCCATCACTGTCACCCTGACCCCCTCACACTCACTACATCACCATCAAACTGACCCCCTTCCACTCACTCCATCACTGTCACTCTGACTCATTCACACTCACTACACCACCCTCACCCTACCCCCTCACACTCCATCACCATTACCCTGACCCCCTCACACGCACTCTATCCCCCTCACCCTGACCCCCTCACACTCACTCTATCACCGTCACCTTGAACCCCTCACACTAACTCCATCAACTTCACACTGACCCCTTCACACTCACTTCATCACTGTCACACTCATCTCCTCACATTCACTCCATCACCGTCACCATGACCTCTCACACTCACTCCATCACAATCACCTTGACTCCCTCACATTCACTCCGTCACCATCACCCTGTCCCTCTCACACTCACTCCATCACCGTCACACTGGCCCCAACACAATCACTCCATCACCATCACACTAGCCACCACACACTCACTCCATGACCCTCACAGTGACTCAATCACAGTGACTCAAATGCCGTCACCCTGACCATCTCACACTCACTTCATTACCATCATTCTGAGCCCCTCACACGCACTCCATCACCGACACCCTGAGACCTCACACTCACTCCATCAACGTCACACTGGCCTGATCACACTCACTAAATCACCGTCACACTGACCCTCTCACACTCACTCCATCACCGTCAGACTAATCCCCTCACACTCACTCCACAACCGTCAACCGGTCAACCTCGCACTCACTCCTTCACTGTCACACTGACCCCTTCGCACTCACTCCATCACCTTCACCCTTACCTCCAGACATTCATTCCATCATCGTCACCCTGACACCCTCACTCTCACTCCATCACCGTCACCCTGACACCCTCACTCTCACTCATCACCGTCACCCTCACCATCTCAGACTCTCTCCATCACTGTCACCCTGACCCACTCACATTCACTCAATCGCTGTCACACTGACCCCCTCACATTCACTCCATCATCGTCATCCTGATCTACTCACAATCACTCCGTCACCGTCACAATGATAACCTCACATTTAATCCATCACCATCACCCTGACCAACTCACACTCACTCCCCCCCATCACTGTCACGCTGACCCACTCACACTCACTTCATTACCATCATCCTGAGCCCCTCACAAGCACTCTATCACCGTCACCCTGACCACCTCACACTCACTCCATCATCATCACACGGGCCCGCTCACACTCACTAAATCACCGTCACACTGACCCTCTCACACTCACTACATCACCGTCAGACTAATCCCCTCACACTCACTCCACAACCATCAACCAGTCAACCTCACACTCACTGCTTCACTGTCACACTGACCCCTTCACACTCACTCCATCACCTTCACCCTTACCACCACACACTCACTCCATCATCGTCACCCTGACACCCTCACTCTCACTCCATCACCATCACTCTGACCAACTCACACTCACTCTGTCACTGTCACGCTGAACCCCTCACACTCACTATATCACCATCATCCTGATCCTCTCACACTCACTCCATCACCGTCACCCTGACAACCTCACACTCACTCCATCACAGTCACAGTGACCCTCTCACACTCACTCCAGCAGAATCACACTGACCCCCTCACAATCACTCCATCACCATCACACTAATCCCCTCACACTCACTCCACAACCGTCAACCGGTCAAAATCACACTCACTCCTTCACTGTCACACTGACCCCTTCACACTCACTCCATCACCTTCACCCTTACCACCCCACACTCACTCCATCATCGTCACCCTGACACCCTCAATCTCACTCAGCACCGTCACCCTTACCATCTCAGACTCTCTCCATCACTGTCACCCTGACCCCCTCACATTCATTCCATCAATATCACAATGACCCCTCACACTCATTTCATCACTGTCACACTGTCCCCCGCACACTCAATCCACCACTGTCACCCTGACTACCTCACACTCACTCCATCACCGTCACTCTGACCAACTCACACTCACTCTATCGCTGTCACACTGAACCCCTCACACTCAGTATATCACCATCATCCTGATCCTCTCACACTCACTCCATCACCGTCACCCTGACAACCTCACACTCACTCAGCACCGTCACCCTTACCATCTCAGACTCTCTCTATCACTGTCACCCTGACCCCCTCACATTCATTCCATCAATATCACAATGATCCCTCACACTCATTCCATCACTGTCACACTGTCCCCTGCACACTCAATCCACCACTGTCACCCTGACCACCTCACACTCACTCCATCTCCCTCACACTGACCCCCTCACATTCACACCATTACCGTCATCCTGATCTACTCACACTCACTCCATCACCGTCACCCTGACCAACTCACACTCATTCCATCACCGTCACGCTGAACCCCTCACACTCACTCCATCACCGTCACCCTGACCCCACACTCGCTCCGTCACTGTCACCCTGACCCCCTCACACTCACTCCATCACTGTCACACTGACCCGTTCACACAAACTCTATCACCGTCACCGTGACTCCTTCACATTCACTCCATCACCGTCGTCCTGTTCTTCTCACACTCACTCCATCACCATCACCCTGACAACGTCGCACTCAATCCATCAGCATCACGCTTACCAACTCTCACTCACTCCATCACCATCACGCCGAACCCTTCACACTCACTCCATCACCGTCACCCTGAACCACTCACACTCACTCCATCACCGTTACAGTGACCCTCTCACACTCACTCCATCACCGTCACCCTGAACCACTCACACTCACTCCATCACCGTCACAGTGACCCTCTCACACTTACTCCATCAAAGTCACACTGACCCCCTCCCACTCACTCCGTCACCGTCACCCTGACCCCCCACACACTCAATTCAGCACCGTCACCGTGAACCCCCACACTCATTCCATCATCCTCACCCTGTCCCCCTCACACTCACTCCATCACCGTCACACCAACCCCCTCACACTCACTCCATCACAGTCATCCTGACCTCCTCACACTCACTTCATCACAGTCACTCTCATCACCCCACACCCACTCCACCCCCACCGCCCAGAACCCCCTCACACTCATTCCATCACAGTCAACCTGAATCCCCTCACACTCACTCCATCACTGTCACACTGACAATCTCACACTCACTCTATCACCGTCACACTGCTCCCCTCACACTCTCTCCTTCACCGTCACCCTGACCCCCACACACTCACTCCTTCCCCATCACGCTGATCCCCTCACACTCACTCCATCATCGTCAACCTGACCCTCTCACCCTCACTCCATCACCGTCACAGTGACCCTCTCACACTACTCCAGCAGCATCACACTGACCCCATCACACTCACTCTACACCCGTCAACCAGTCAACCTCACACTCACTCCTTCTCTGTCACACTGACCCCTTCACACTCACTCCACCTCCTTCACCCTTACCGTCACACACTCTTTCCATCATCGTCACCCTGACACCCTCACTCTCACTCATCACGGTCACCCTCACCATCTCAGACTCTCTCCATCACTGTCACCCTGATCCCCTCACATTCACTCCATCCCTGTCACACTAACCCCTCACACTCACTCCATCACTGTCACCCTGATCCCCTCACATTCACTCCATCCCTGTCAAACTAATCCCTCACACTCACTCCATCACAGTCACCCTGACCCCCTCACATTCATTCCATCACCGTCATCCTGATCTTCTCACGCTCAATCCTTCACCGTCACCCTGACCCCCTCACACTCTCTCCATCACCGTCACGCTGAACCCCTCACACTCACTCCATCACTGTCACGGTGACCCCCTCACACTCTCTCCATCACTGTCACACTGACCCTCTTACACTCACTCCATCACCATCACCCTGACCCCCTCACACTCTCTCCATCACTGTCACGGTGACCCCCTCACACTCTCTCCATCACCGTCACCCTGACCCCCTCACACTCTCTCCATCACTGTCACGGTGACCCCCTCACACTCTCTCCATCACCGTCACCCTGACCCCCTCACACTCTCTCCATCACTGTCACGGTGACCCCCTCACACTCTCTCCATCACCGTCACCCTGACCCCCTCACACTCTCTCCATCACTGTCACGGTGACCCCCTCACACTCTCTCCATCACCGTCACCCTGACCCCCTCACACTCTCTCCATCACTGTCACGGTGACCCCCTCACACTCACTCCATCACTGTCACACTGCTCCTTTCACACTCACTCTATCACTGTCATACTGACCCTCTTACACTCACTCCATCACCATCGCCCTGACCCCCTCACACTCTCTCCATCACTGTCACGGTGACCCCGTCACACTCACTCCATCACCATCGCCCTGACCCCCTCACACTCTCTCCATCACTGTCACGGTGACCCCCTCACACTCACTCCATCACTGTCACGGTGACCCCCTCACACTCTCTCCATCACTGTCACGGTGACCCCCTCACACTCACTCTATCACTGTCACACTGACCCTCTTACATTCACTCAATCACCATCACCCTGACCCCCTCACACTCTCTCCATCACTGTCACGGTGACCCCCTCACACTCACTCCATCACTGTCACACTGCTCCTTTCACACTCACTCTATCACTGTCACACTGACCCTCTTACATTCACTCAATCACCATCACCCTGACCCCCTCACACTCACTCCATCACTGTCACGGTGACCCCCTCACACTCACTCCATGACCATCACCCTGACCCCCTCACACTCACTCCATCACTGTCACGGTGACCCCCTCACACTCTCTCCATCACTGTCACGGTGACCCCCTCACACTCTCTCCATCACTGTCACGGTGACCCCCTCACACTCTCTCCATCACTGTCACGGTGACCCCCTCACACTCTCTCCATCACTGTCACGGTGACCGCCTCACACTCTCTCCATCACTGTCACGGTGACCCCCTCACACTCTCTCCATCACTGTCACGGTGACCCCCTCACACTCTCTCCATCACTGTCACGGTGACCCCCTCACACTCACTCCATCACTGTCACGGTGACCCCCTCACACTCTCTCCATCACTGTCACGGTGACCCCCTCACACTCTCTCCATCACCATCACCCTGACCCCCTCACACTCTCTCCATCACTGTCACGCTGACCCCCTCACACTCACTCCATCACCATCACCCTGACCCCCTCACACTCTCTCCATCACTGTCACGCTGACCCCCTCACACTTACTCCATCACCATCACCCTGACCCCCTCACACTCTCTCCATCACTGTCACGGTGACCCCCCTCACACTCACTCCATGACCATCGCCCTGACACCCTCACCCTTACTCCATCAGTCACAGTGACCGCTTCATACTCACTTTATTCCAGTCACCCTGACCGTCTCACACTCGCGCCATCATCGTCACCCTGACCCACTCACACACACTCTGTCATCGTCACCCTGTCCCCCTCACACTCATTCCATCACCGTCACGCCGACCCCCTCATACTCACTCCATCACCATCACACTCAACTCACCACACTCACTCCATCCCCACCACCCTAACCCCCTCACACTCACTCCATCACAGTCACCCTGACCTCCTCACACTCACTCCATCACGGTTACCCTGAATCTCCTCATACTCACTCTATCACTGTCACACTGACAATCCCACACTCACTCCATCACTGTTGCCCTGACCCCCTCACACACACTCCTTCGCCTTCACGCTGACCCCCTCACACTCAATCCATCACCGTCACACTTTCCCAGCCACACTCACTCCATCAGCATCACGCTGACCCCCTCACACTCATGGCATCACTGTCGCCCTGACCCCCCTCACTCGCTCCCTCACTGTCACCATGTACCCCTCACATTCACTCCATCACAGTCATACTGACCCCTTCACACTCACTCGATCACCTTCACCCTTACTGCCACACACACTCACTCCATCATCGTCACCCTGACACCCTCACTCTCACTCATCACCGTCACCCTCACCATCTCAGACTCTCTCCATCACTGTCACCCTGACTCCCTCACATTCACTCCATCGCTGTCACCCTGACCCCCGCACATTCACTCCATCAGCGTCACTGTGACCTCCTCACACTCACTCCATCACCGTCTCCCTGACCAACTCGCACTCACTCCATCATAGTCACCCTGAACCCCGCACACTCACTCCATCAACATCACACTGACCCGCTCACACTCACTCAATCACCCTCACCATGGCCCTCTCACACTCATTCGTTCACTGTCATGCTGACCCCCTCACACTGGCTCCATAACCGTCACCATGACCCGCTCACACTCACCCCATCACCATCACCCTGACTCCCTCACGTTCACTCCATCAGTGTAACTCTGACCCCCTCACACTCACCCCATCACCGTCACCCTAACCCCCTCACACAAACTCCATCACTGTCACCCTGATCCACTCACACTCACTCCCACACCATCACACTCATTCCCTCACATTCACTCCATCACTATTCCCCTGACCCCTTCACACTCACTCCATCACTGTCACCCTGATTCCCTCACACTCACATCATCACCGTCACCGTGATCACCTCGCACTCACTCCATCACCGCCACCCTGAACCCCTCACACTCACTCCATCACCATCACTCTGACCCCCTCACACTCACACCATCACCATCACCATGATCCCCTCACACTCACTCCATCATGTTCACCCTGTTCCCCTGACACTCACTCAATCACCATCACACTCATTCCCCCACAGCCACTCCATCCCCACCGCCCTGACACCCTCACACTCACTCCATCACCATCACCATGATCCCCTCACACTCACTCCATCACCGCCACCCTGAACCCCTCACACTCACTCCATCACCATCACTCTGACCCCCTCACACTCACAACCTCACCATCACCGTGATCCCCTCACACTCACTCTATCATGTTCACCCTGTTCCCCTGACACTCACTCTATCACCATCACACTCATTCCCCCACACCCACTCCATCCCCACCGCCCTGACACCCTCACACTCCTTCCATCACTGTCACCCTGTGCACCTCACACTCACTCCATCACTATTACCCTGACCCCTCACCCTAACTCTATCACCGTCACCCTGACGCCCTCACCCTCAATTTATCATCCTCACCCTGACCACCTCACTCGCACTCCATCATCCCCAGCTGCCCCTCTCACACTCACTCCATCACTGTCACCATGAACCCCTCCCACTCACACCATCACCATCCATCTGAACCCCTCACACTCACTCCATCACCGTCGCACTGACGCCCTCACAATCACGCGATGACAGTCACACTGACCCCCTCACACTCACTCCATCACCGTCACACTGATCCCCTCACGCTCACTCCATCGCCATCACTCTGACCCCCTCACACTCACACCATCACCGTCACCGTGATCGCCTCACACTCACTCCATCAAAATAACAATGAAAATCCCACACTCTCTCCATCACCAACACATTGATCCCCTCTCACCCACTTCATCTCCGTCACCCTGACCACGTCACACCCGCACCACCACCGTCACGCTGACCCACTCACACTCACTCCATCACTGTTACCGTGACCCACTCACCCTCACTCCATCACCATCACCCTGATCCCCTCAGACTCACTCCATCACAGTCACACTGACCCCTTCACACTCACTCCATCACCGTCACCCTGACCCCCTCACACTCACACAATCACCGTCACCGTGATCACCTCGCACTCACTCCATCACCATCACCATGACCCCCTCACACTCACTCTATCGCCATCACTCTGACCCCCTCACACTCACACCATCACCATCACCATTATCCCCTCCACACTCACTCCATCACAATCACCCTGACTCCCTCACAATCTCTCCATCACCATCACACAGTCAATCCCACACTCACTCCATCACCGTCACATTGATCCCTCCCACCCACTCCATCTCCGTCACCCTGACCACCTCACACCCACACCACCATCGTCACGCTGACCCACTCACACTCACTCCATTACTGTTACCGTGATCCACTCACACTCACTCCATCACCATCACACTGATCCCCTCAGACTCACTCCATCACAGTCATACTGACCCTTTCACTCTCACTTCATCACCATCACCCTGACACCCTCACACTCACTCCATCACCATCACCCTGACCCCCTCACTCTCACTCTACCACTGTCACCCTGAACCCCTCTCACTCACTCCATCAACGTCACACTGACCCCCTCACACTCACTCAATCACCCTCACCATGACCCCCTCACACTCATTTGTTCACTGTCAGGCTGACCCCATCAAACTCACTCCTTCACCATCAACCTGACCCCATCACTCTCGCTCCATCACTGTGACCATGACCCCCTCATACTCACCCCATCACCATCACCCTGACACCCTCACATTCACTCCATCAGTGTAACTCGAATCGCCTCACACTCACCCCATTACCGTCACCCTAACCCCCTCACACAAACTCCATCACCATCACCCTGATCCCCTCACACTGACTCCCTCACCATCACACTCATCCCCTCACACTCAATCCCATCACCGTCACCCTGACCTCCTCGCCTTCATTCCATCACCTTCACACTCATTCCCCCACACTCACTCCATCCCCAACACCCTGAGCCACGCACACTCACTCCCTCAGCGTCACCCTGTCCCCCTCACACTCACTCCATCACTGTCACATTGATCCTCTCACACTCACTTCATCACTGTCACACTGACTCTCTCACACTGTCTCCATCACCATCACACTGACACCCTCACACTCACTCCATCACCATCATCATTACCCCCACACGTTCACTCCATTAATGTTACCCTGAACCCCTCACACTCATTCCACCGCCGTCACCCTTAACCTCTCACAATCAGAACATCACCATCACTATGACCCCTTCACACTCACTCCATCACCTTCACGCTTACCGCCACACTTTCACTCCATCACCGTCACCCTGACCCTGCACACTCACTCCGTTATCATCTCCCTGACCCTCTCACACTCACTCCATCACTGTCCCACTGACCCTTCACACTGAGTCATCACTGTCACACTGACCCCAGCACACTCACTCCATCACAGATACGCTGACTGCCTCACACTCACTCCTTCACCGTCACCCTGAAAGCCTCACATTCACACTATCACTGTCACACTGACTTGTTCACACTCACTCCATCACCGTCATCCTAACCCCTTCATCCTCACTGTATCACCGCCCCCCTAACTCCCTCACACAAACTCCGTCACAATCACCCTTATCCCCTCAAACTCACTTCATCACCGTCACCCTGTTACCCTCACACTCACTCTATCACCATCACACTCATTCCCCCACACCCACTCCATCCCTACCGCCCTGACACCCTCACTCTCCTTTCATCACCGTCACCCTGACGCCCTCACACTCACTCCATCACTATAACACTGACCCCTCACACTCACTCCATTACCGTCACCCTAACCCCCTCACACAAACTCTGTCACCGTCACCCTGATCCCCTCACACTGACTCCCTCACCATCACACTCATCCCCTCACACTCACTCCATCACCCTCACCCTGACCACCTCGCCTTCATTCCATCACCGTCACCCTGCCCCCTCACACTCACCCCATCACCATCACCCTGACACCCTCACATTCACTCCATCAGAGTAACTCTAACCCCCTCACACTCACCCCATCACCGTCACCCTCACCCCCTCACACAAACTCCGTCACTGTCACCCTGATCCCCTCACACTGACTCCCTCACTGTCACACTCATCCCCCACACTCACTCTATCCCCACCACCCTGAACCACTCACACTCACTCCATCACCGTCACCCTGTCCCCCTCACACTCACTCCATCACTGTCTCATTGATCCTCTCACACTCACTTCATCACTGGCACACTGACTCGCTCACACTGTCTGCATCACCGTCACACTGACACCCTCACACTCACTCCATCATCATCATCATGACCCCCACACGTTCACTCCATTAATGTTACCCTGACCCCCTCACACTCATTCCACCGCCGTCACCCTTAACCTCTCACAATCAGACCGTCACCATCACTATGACCACTTCACACTCACTCCATCACCTTCACGCTTACCGCCACACACTAACTCCATCACCGTCACCCTGACGCCCTCACACTCATTCCATCTCCGTCATCCTGACGCCCCCACCCTCACTCTATCATCCCTATCCTGTCCCCCTCACACTCACTCCATCACCGTCACCATGAACCCCTCCCACTCACACCATCACCATCCATCTGAACCCCCCACACTCACTCCATCACCGTCGCACTGACGCCCTCACAATCACGCGATGACAGTCACACTGACCCCCTCACACTCACTCCATCCCGTCACCCTGTCTCCCTCACACTCACTCCATCACCATTACACTGACAATCACACACTCAGTCCATCACAATCACACTGCTCCCCTCACGCTGTCTCCATTGCCATCACTCTGACCCCCTCACACTCACACCATCACCGTCACTGTGATCCCCTCACACTTACTTCATCAAAATCACAATGAAAATCCCACCCTCACTCCATCACCGTCACACTGATCCCCTCTCACCCACTTCATCTCCGGCACCCTGCCCACGTCACACCAGCACCAACACCGTCACGCTGACCCACTCACACTCACTCCATCACTGTTACCATGACCCACTCATCCTCACTCCTTCACCATCACCCTGATCCCCTCAGACTCACTCCATCACAGTCATACTGACCCCTTCACACTCACTTCATCACCGTCAGCTTGACCCCCTCACTCTCACTCCATCACCATCACCCTGACCCCCTCACACTCACTCTATCACCGTCACCCTGAACCCATCACACTCACTCCCTCAACGTCTCACTGACCCCCTCACACTCACTCAGTCACCCTCACCATGACCCCCTCACACTCATTCGTTCACTGTCAGGATGACCCCATCACACTCACTCCTTCACTGTCACCCTGACCCCCTCACTCTCGCTCCATCACCATCACCATGGCCGCCTCACACTCACCCCATCACCAGCACCCTGAATCCCTCACATTCACTCCAGCGGTGTAAATCTGACCTCCTCACACTCACTCTATCACCGTCACGCTAACCCCCTCACACAAACTCCATCACCGTCACCCTGATCCCCTCACACTGACTCCCTCACCATCACACTCATCCCCTCACACTCAATCCATCACCGTCACCCTAATCTCCTCACCTTCATTCCATCACCGTCACACTCATCCCCCCACACTCACTCCATCCCCAACACCCTGAACACGTCACACTCTTTCCATCACCGTCACCCTGTCCCTCTCACACTCACTCCATCACCGTCACACTGATCCTCTCACACTCACAATCACTGTTACCGTGACCCCCTCACAATCCCTCTATCACTGTCACACTGAGCGCTCACACTCACTTCATCACCATCATTCTGACCCGCACATGTTCACTCCATTAATGTTACCCTGACCCCCTCGCACTCATTCCACCGCCGTCACCCTTAACCTCTCACAATGATACCGTCACCATCACCATGATCCCTTCACACTCACTACATCACCTTCACACTTACCGCCACACATTCACTCCATCACCATCACCCTGACCCCTGAACACTCACTCCATTATCATCTCTCTGACCCTCTCACACTCACTCCATCACTGTCCCACTGACCCTTCCCACTGACTTATCACTCCATCACAGACACCCTGAAACCCTGACACTCACTCTTTCACCATCACCCTGAACGCCTCACATTCACACTTTCACTGTCACACTGACCCGTTCACACTCACTCCGTCACCGTCACCCTGACTCACACACACTCATTCCATCATGGTCACACTGGCCCCCTCACACTCACTCCATCAATCTCACTCTGACCTGTTCACACTCACTCCGTCACTGTCACCATGACCGCTACACACTCACTCCATTACCGTCACTCTGACCCCCTCACATTCATTCCATCACACTCACACTGACCCCCTCAGATGCACTACATCACCGTCACCTTGACCCGTTCACAATCACTCCATCACCATCTCACTGGCCCCCCCAGACTCACTCAATCACCGTCACACTGACACTCTCACACTCACTCCATCACCGACACAGTGATCCTGTCACACTCACTCTATCACCCTCACCCTTACACCCTCACACACATTCCATCATAGACACCCAGACCTCTCACACACCCCATGACTCTCACACTGATCCCCTCACACTCACTCCATCAATGTCACACTGGCGCACTCACACTCACTCCATCACCATCACACTTATTCTCTCACACTCACTTCACCACAGTCACCCGGATGTCCTCACAATCACTCCATCACTATCACCCTGACTCTCTCACTCTCACTCCATCTCCGTCACCCTAACACCCTCACTCTCACTCTATCACCGTCACGCTGACCCTCACAGACTCACTCCATCACTGTCACCCTGACTGCCTCACACTCACTCCTTCACTGTCATCCTGACCCGCTCACACTCACTCTTTCACAGTCACACTGACCCGTTCACACTCACTCCATCATCATCACAGTGATCGCATCACACTCACTCCATCACTGTCACCCTTACTCCCTCACACTCACTCCATCACTGACACCCAGACCCCTCACACTCTCTCCTTCACCGCCACCCTGATCCCCTCACACTCACTCAACCTCCATCACACTGACTCCATGAAACTCACTCCATCAGCATCACACTGACACCCTCAGACTCACTCCATCACCGTCAACCTGACCCCCTCACACTCACGCCATCACAGTCACACTGATCCGTTCACGCTCACTCCATCACCGTCACCATGAATCCCTCACACTCACTCCATCATCGTCACCCTTATCCTCTCACAATCATCCCGTCACCGTCACCATGACCCCTTCACATTCTCTCCATCACCTTCACGCTTACCGCCACACACTCACTCCATCACCGTCACCCTGGCACCCACTTGCTCATTCCATCACTGTCACCCTGACCACGACACACTCACTCCTTCTCCGTCACACTGACTATATTAAACTCACTCCATCACTGTCACCCTGAGCCCCTCACACGCACTCCATCACCGTCAAACTGAACACCTCACATTCACTCCATCGCCGTCAGTCTGACCCTCTCACACTCAATCCATCTATATCACACTGACCCCCTCACTCACTCCATCACCATCACCCTGTCCCATTCACACTTGCTACATCACCGTCACTGTGACCCCCTCACACTCACTCCATCCCCGTCTCCATGACCCCCTCACACTCACTCAGTCACCGTCACCCTGACACCCTCACACTCACTCCATCACCCTCACCCTGATCCCCTCACACTCACTCCATCAACGTCAACCTGATCCCCTCACACTCACTCCATCAACGTCAACCTGATCCCATTAATCTCACTCTGTCACCATCAATCTGACCCCCTCACACACTCCATCTTCATCAAACTGACGCACTCACACTCACTCGATCACCGTCACCCTGATCCCGACACACTCACTTTCCATCCATCACCTTCACCCTGGCACCCTCACACTTGCTACATCACCGTCACTGTGACCCCCTCACACTCACTCCATCCCCGTCTCCATGACCCCCTCACACTCACTCGGTCACCGTCACCCTGATTCCCTCACACTCACTCGATCTCCGTGACACTGATCCCCTCACACTCACTCCATCACTTTCACCCTGGTCCCCTGACAGTCACTCCATTACCATCACACTTATCCCCTCACACTCACATCATCATGGTCCCTCTGACCCCCTCACACTCACTCCATCACCGTCTCCCTGAACCTCTCACACTCACTCCATCACCGTCACCCTGACCCATTCACACTTACTCCGTCACCATCACCCTGACCCCCTCACACTCACTCTATCACCGTCACACTGACCCCTCACACTCACTCCATCACCGTCACCCTGATTCCCTCACACTCACTCGATCTCCGTGACACTGATCCCCTCACACTCACTCCATCAACGTCAAATTGACCCCATTAAACTCACTGTCACCATCATTCTGGCCCCTCACACTCACTCCATCTTCATCAAACTGTCCCACTCACACTTACTTCATCACCATCAAACTGACCCACTCACACTCACTCGATCACCGTCACCCAGACCCCGACACACTCACTTCCTCTCCATCACTTTGACCCACTCACACTCACTCGATCACCGTCACCCAGACCCCGACACACTCACTTCCTCTCCATCACTTTGACCCCCTCACACACACTCAATCACCGTCATCTTGACCCCTCACACTCAGTCCATCACCGTCATGCTTAACCCCTCACACTCACTTCATCACCGTCACCCTGACCCCCTCACACTCACTCCATCCCCGTCCCACTGACCCTCTCACATTCACGAGATCACAGTCACAATGACCCCCTCACACTCACTCCATCACCCTCACCCTGACTCAATCACACTAACTCCATCACCCTCATACTGATCCTCTCACACTCACTCCAGCACCGTCACACTGATCCCCTCACACTCACTCCATCACCCTCACCCTGACTCAATCACGCTCACCCCCACTCGCTCCACCACACTCTCACACACTGCCCCACACCACCGCCACCATCATGCTCACCCCCACACATTCCACCACCGTCAGACACGCTGTCCCACACCACCCTCACTGTCATGCTCCCCTCCACACACTCCACCACAATCACACACATTGCCACACACCACCCTCATCGTCACTCTACCCCCACACACTCCACCACCCTCACACACACTGCCAAACACCACCCCCACCATCACGCTCACACCCACACACTCCACCACCCTCACACACACTGCCTCACACAACCCCCACTGTCACGCCCACCCCCTCAAACTCCCCTACTCTCATGTTCACTCCCCTGCATAGTCGCACACCTTCACACACCTTCCACCACACATAACCCCACTGTCATGCTCACTCATCCTGCACAAAGCCTCACCATCAGATTCAATCAAGCACACTCTCCCCCATTGTAGCGCTCACTCCCCCACACACAGCCCCAGCCTGACTCTCAGAGCCCGTCCACTGCCCCACCATCAAGCTCACTCTCCCGCACACTCCCATTGTCCCGTTCACTCCCCTTCACACGCCCCCATCGTCACTCTCACTTCCCCACACTCTCTCCCAGTATCACACTCACTCACCCACACATTCCCCCACCATCACTCTCAGTCCCTCGCACAGTCCCCCAGCATCACACTCACACGCCCACGCAGTATCGCACCATCACACTCCTCACACACCTTAAACTGAGCTGCTGCCTGTGAATACCAACCTTGTTGATCCCCTGTAAATGGCCTTTAACCCCATCCCCATTCTATTCCCTGAGTAACAGACAGTATGTCCCACACAATGTGTTCTGTTTGTGATATCCTGTTGTACCAGTCTCAACCACAGCCTACGGTGCCACACCACCCCCTAGTAACGGCTCGTGTTCTCACACCCACTATGTCCCCGAGCATTGGCGTTTGGCCCAAGCTCCATACTGTTGCCTTGGAAATGGCCTAATATGCCTCCCAATCTCTGTTCCCTAACATCGGCCTGAAGATCGACAACCCTCTTCTGTTCCCCCAGCACCAAAGGATTCGAGGAAGACAGTAACATTGGGAGGTTATGATCGCAAGATGGAGAGAGAGTGAATGAGATTGGGGAAGGCAAAGACAGTCGAATTGAGTGTGTAAATGTGACAATGAGAGAGAAATAGCGGTGCAGTGTGAGAGTGGGAGGGATATATGGAGGGAGAGGGACAAAGGGAGCAAGGTGAATTCTGCTGAGAGCCAAGTTGGAGTGGGAGATCCAGAGGTGAAAGTAAGGGCAGAAGGAGTTAAACCCAGCTTCTGAGCTCAGGGCGCGGTGTCCTCCCCTTTCCTGAGGACCAGGACTTGGTGCTGAGTCTCTCTCTCTCTCCAGCTCAGCTTCTCCAACACAAAGACACACAACAACATCGGTCACTCTGCTGCTCGGCACGCTTTAATCAACATTTTTGTTGTTTACAAATGGAAGTGATGGATACAGTCAGTGGGATGGTGCCTTTTCTCACTGGCCCCTGAGTTGTGAGAAACATTGAAATGTTTCCCTGTAACCCCCGTGTGGGATAAGGATGGACAAACCAACGCTACCCTCAGTCTGTTACCAAAGCGACAGGCTGCTCCATCGCTGAAACACTGAACTGAAATGAGAAAATTCCGGATGGATTGATTAATGAGGGAATTTGATGGATGGATGGATTTGGGTGAAGGGATATTTCAGCACATTCTTCAGCTGCTGCCTGAACCTAGTCTGGGTCACAGCATAAATCGCGGTGTTTGTGCAGCAACTGAGGAGCTGCAGCATGAAGCCCAATTCCCGCACAAAGTCATGGAGATACACAGAGTAATACCCAAGCAAATCCGGACCCATATAGAATACAGCATGAACGTTGACCATAACAGGATGATATTGGGCGAGATCACAAACAGTAAAATGATGGAGTTTTTTCGGTTTCTCATTTCAGTGTCAGACTGAGCGTCCCTATTGGTGTGAGCGCGGAGTCTCCTGCGGGCTCTGCTGGTCACTAAAATGTGTCTGACGGTGAGAACATTGAGCAGTAGAATCAGGAGAAATGGGACACACGGAGTTAGAATGTGATGGAGGAACTCGATTGTGACCCAGACAATGGATAATAGAACAGCGCCTGTGACATCACAAAACCAGGGGCGGTTCCGCAGCCGATACCGAGCCGTGAGCATAAAATACCAGGAAATGTTCTTCAAACAGCTCAGCACAGTCACTGCTCCCAGAACCACAGCCGCCGTTTTCTCACTCCAAAATTTACTTTTCAGCTAATGGCAACAAATGGCCACAAACCGATCAAAGGTGAAAGTGACGGTAAACCAGACAGATCAGTCAGTGACTGCATAAAGCAGGATGGCGTGGATATTACACACGGGGACGGAGACCCTTAGGAAATAAAACTGTTCCCAATAAACAATGGGAATGTGTCTCAGGATCAGGTCGAGGATAATGACCAGGAGATCCGCCGCTGCCATGGCCCCCAGGTAACGTCTGACACATGGAGACAATCCACAATCTTTATAAAGCAGGACGTAGATGGTCACTACCTTAACTGTGAGGAAGAAAAACAAACCCATTATCCATCAGCCTAGAGGCAAAGGGACCCGTTTGATCGGGGACCCAGTGAGATTTTCAAATGTGTCCCTGCATTCAGGGCTTTATTAAAATAATTGCAGTTGGAATAACAAATGAAAAGGTCGGAGTTTCTGGCAAAAATGTGACATAAACCACAAGAAACCCTCCCTCCCCAAACACACAGAGACACATCCATCAGGACAGATGGTGTCTAGAACATTCCCACACTCCTGATCACTCGAGAGCAGACACAGGTCACTCCTTCCCAGTTCCTAATATGGAGGGTGGGAACGTTCCTGTCCTGAAGGATTCTCTCCCAGTTTCCTGAAGACAAACGGAGTTTGGGAATTTCTGTATTTTGGTCTAAATTGTGGTCGATCCTGTGTCGGGAAGAAATGTAATCGCAGGGAAAACGTATTCACCCCTTTAACTGCCTGAGGGGCCTTCAGAACAGTGTCTCATTCTCCCTGGAACGGGATCTCTTCCCTCGGGATCTTATCGTTTGTTCAATTCACTGACGTCCGGCCGTTCACAAACAATGTCAGAGACAGAACGTTCCGGGGAATGTTAGTTATAGAATGTCAGGGACAGAAGCTTCTGGGGAATGTCAGTGATAAAATGTCGGGGACAAAACGTTCCGGGGAAATGTCAGTTATAGAAAGTCCAAGACCGAACGTTCCGGGGAATGACAGTTATAAAATGTCAGAGACAGAATGTTCCGGGCAATGGCAGTTATCGAATGTCGAGGACAAAACGTTCCGGGGAACCCCTTGACCTGTCCATCACATTTCTCCCCTACCCAAATGGGAATGTTTGTGGAGCCCTCGCCTCCAGTCATTTGTTTAATCGTCCATCACTATTTTATAACTGAATGTGACAGGACTGCAGGGCATCGTTCAAATCTGTTGGTCAAGTCCGGTCGCTTTACTGAGTTAGCATCAGGTTAAGGTTCATGTGATTCTGACTCTGACATGTTCACCCACACCCGTCACTGAGCCATAGATGGTGTTGATGGTAATGACAGACTGAGGTGTTTCCCTGGCAAAAAGTTACAGGTTGTGGTTGAATGCATGTCTGCCTCTCCTGCTGCTGTGGTCTACAGCACTACGTGAATACGCAGCTTCGAGCTGCAATATCTGCAATGCAATTCTGCTGTCTGTTCCCCAATTCTCACTGAGACCCATTCACCTATCAGCCCTGCACTCAGTGACCTAACCTGGTTTCTGATGTGGAAATACTTCCATTTTCATACTCTCATTCTGCTGAAGATCTCTCTCCCCGGGTCTTGCTTCCAACCTGACACATTCCGCAAAAGCATTTAACTGATCTTAATTCAAATATTTAATTCACCTGAATCTTTTTCCTTGAGAAATACCATCTTCTGTGTTTAAAGTGAACGTGTTTCCTCTGTTTCTTTCCTGAGCACGATTAAGACCTCTGTAGTGTCAGTGATGCCAGCGTTATGTAGTTGCAGAGCCAATGAATTCTCTGGATTCCCAACCATCTTCACCACATTGTATATTTTCTCTTTTGGTTTGATGCCTTATCACTCATGGCTGCCTTGTCCTCCCATGAGTATGTTTCATCTTCTTGGGGTTGCATTTCTGGTATTATCTTCTGAATTATCCCCAGAACCTCCTCCTATTGCTGCTCCACGGTCTTTCCTGATCTGCTCCCCTTCCAATTAACTTTGGCCAGATTCTCCCGCATGTCTTGGTAGTTACATTGCTTAATTATAACCACATGACATCTTGAAGAGAGCATTAGATATAAACTGAAAGAAGGAGTTTTGGGAGATGGGACACGAAGAATAATTGGTGGATTTCTTAACTAGATGCAAAGGGAGAACGAGAGAGAGGATACAGATCTGGAGATGTGGAAAATGAGAAAACTACATGGTCGAAAAAAGTAGATGAACATTTCCCAATGGTTTGGCAACGCCTGTGTGCTGTGGTCCTTAGTACAGTGCATGTACAACAGAGTAATATGTTCAAATGCTGAGTCTGATGCCAGAATATTTATCTCCGATTATATGACAGACACTAGCTTTGGAAAGAATCCAACAGGTCAATATATTGAAGGAGATTAACTGAAATAGTTTGGGACATTATAATCAAGAATTTGGAGCACACATCCTGGTAAGAATGAGAGAGTAGTGTAGGAAATTCCAGAAATGGAGGGAACGTTGAGAGGATCAAATCATGTTTTAATGTTTTATCAATTTTATGCATCATATGCATCATTTTTCGTTAACTGTGTCTCTGTTGTTCATTTACAATGTGTTGTGCACGTGTGAAAAAATGCTACTTAACTGCACACAAACATTGATTAGTAACTATAGGCCAGTGAGTCTCACTTCTGTTGTCTAGTAACTATAGGCCAGTGAGTCTCACTTCTGTTGTGGGCAAAGTCTTAGAGAGAATTATAAGGGATAGGATTTATGCACATCTGGATAAGAATGATGTGATCAAGGATAGTCAGCATGGTTTTGTGAAGGGCAGGTCGTGCCTCACAAACCTTATTGAATTCTTTGAGAAGGTGACGAAGGAGGTAGATGAGGGGAAAGCGGTAGATGTAGTATATATGGATTTTAGTAAGGCGTTTGATAAGGTCCCCCATGGTAGGCTACTGCAGAAAATACAGAGATATGGCACTGAGGGTGAGTTGGAGGTTTGGATTAGGAATTGGCTCTCTGGAAGAAGACAGAGGGTAGTAGTTGATGGCAAAGATTCATCTTGGAGTGCCGTCACTAGTGGTGTTCCGCAAGGATCTGTTTTGGGACCATTGCTGTTTGTCATTTATATAAATGACCTGGAGGAAGGGTTAGAAGGTTGGGTGAGCAAGTTTGCGGATGATACGAAAGTCGGAGGAGTTGTAGATAGTGAGGAAGGATATGGCAGGTTACAGCGGGATATAGAGAAGCTGCAGAGCTGGGCAGAAAGGTGGCAAATGGAGTTCAATGTAGCTAAGTGTGAAGTGATTCACTTTGGTAAGAGTAATAAAAAGATGGATTACTGGGCTAATGGTAGACTACTTGGTAGTGTGGAAGAGCAGAGGGATCTTGGTGTCCATGTACACAGATCTCTGAAAGTTGCCACCCAGGTAAATAGTGCAGTGAAGAAGGCATATGGCGTACTGGCTTTTATTGGTAGAGGAATTGAGTTCCGGAGTCCTGAGGTCATGCTGCAGTTGTATAAGACTCTGGTGCGGCCGCTTCTGGAATATTGTGTGCAGTTTTGGTCGCCATACTATAGGAAGGACGTGGAGGCACTGGAACGGGTGCAGAGGAAGTTTACCAGGATGTTGCCTGGTATGGTAGGAAGATCCTATGAGGAAAGGCTGAGGCACTTGGGGTTGTTTTCTTTGGAGAAAAGAAGGTTTAGGGGTGATTTGATAGAGGTGTACAAGATGATTAGGGGGTTAGATAGGGTTGACAGTGAGAACCTTTTTCCGCGTATGGAGTCAGCTATTACAAGGGGGCATAGCTTTAAATTAAGGGGGGGTAGATATAGGACTGATGTTAGGGGTAGGTTCTTCACTCAGCGAGTCGTAAGATCATGGAATGCCCTGCCAGTAGCAGTAGTGGACTCTCCCTCTTTATGGGTATTTAAGCGGGCATTGGATAGGTATATGGAGGATAGTGGGTTAGTGTAGGTTAGGTGGGCTTTGATCGGCGCAACATCGAGGGCCGAAGGGCCTGTACTGCGCTGTATTGTTCTATGTTCTATGTTCTAAACAGTGTGTATAAAATCACTTTTCGACCATTGAAACTGTCCTGTTGTCGTGTTACGAGGATACATGAACACCAACTGGCCACCAAAAGACATGACGCACTATCACTATGTTCCATACATACAGACAAAGAAAGGCACTACATTGACTGGGACAAAACACACACACACATGCTAAGACATGCAAGGACCTTCTTAGAGGAATAGCGTTCTAATCAGAAATCCATCAATAAACGGATCAAGTTAGATCCTGTCTACATTGTCTTGTTAAAATAACCGGAAATGACATCACCCACTTTAAGAAACCAAGACCGATAAATAGAGAGGTGGGGCATACCACCAGCACTTCAGCAGATACTCTCACTGATGATGTCACCTAGTCATGGTGACGAAACTTCTGAAAACAAACCTTCAAGCTCAGCGAGCTAACTTTCACACATATGAATTGTTATTTTTTGTTTATTAGTGGAATTTAGGAGTTCTCAGTCGCTCACGTTTTGACAGATTATGATGTGAGGTGAGCTTTTCTAGGTGTGTGATTCTAATTAACAAAGGGGTTCGACATTGATGTCATAACAGTTTGGGGCCTTGCCGTGTGGCACTTGGACCGATCTGAACAGATTTGAGATACAACAGGTCCCAGCATATTCCAACTCATTGCAATTAGTGACTTTGATCTTCAAATAAAACCAGTGGGAAAATTCGTTTAATTTTGTTACTTTTGGTTCATTAAATCAAAAGTGAGGGAAATGGCTTTTAACATTACGAAAGAGATTCCCAAATTTTCCAAGGAAGTTTAGAAGGACAGAAGGAGGACATTTTTTAGAATTAGGAAATAGGTTGGAATTGAGTTTAACCAGGGAGAAAAGGGAAGCTGAAAGTGTTATGGAGTTGGTCAAGCACTTTGATGTGTCAGAGAAATAGGCAACTGCAGTGGAGTTAAAAAAACTTAAATTGCAAATGTGGCAACTGGAGATAGAAGATAACTAAAGGGAAGGAAATAGAGAGAGAAGAAAGAGAAAGAGACGAAAAAGAAAGAGAGAGAGGATTTGAAATTCAGAAGTTGGGAATTAGACAAGAAAGTTAAGTTAACAGGATGGAGATGAAGGGAGAACATAGGGATGTATATAACTATGTTAATGACTTGGCATATTTCGGTGACAAAAATGTCAAATCCTTTTTTATTTCATTTGAAAAAATGGCTAGTCAGATGACGTGTCCAATGAACTTGTGGGTAATGCTAGTTCAGACTTAGCTGGTGGGCACAGCTGGTGAGGTATGTGCAGCGCTGTCAGATGAGGGGTCAAGAGATTATCAAGATGTCAAATTGGCTATTTTGATTGGTTATGAATTGGTACGAGAAGCATATAGACAGAAGTTCAGAAAAATAGAGATGGAAACAGGTCAGTCTTATATTGAGTTTGAAAGAAGTAACCACAGTCATTTTGATAGATGGGTGCTGGCTTTATAAATGGATAAGAGCTGTGAGGCTTGAAGGGAGATTAATTTGCTGGAGAAGTTAAAAGACTCACTTCCAGAGATAGTAAGAATTCATGTGAATGTACCAAAAGTTCAAGAAATGAGAAGCACGGCAGAAAGGGCAGGTAAATATGCACTGTGGCATGTGATGATATTTAGCTTCTGGCAGGAGTTTTATCCTGTGACGAAAGAAATAGGGAGAAGGGAAGATCACACATTACAAAGCAAACAGTAGCGCTCAATACTTTACCACAGGTGAAGAAAGAAGCCCAAGGGTGTTGAAAGATGGTGAAAAGGCCTCAGGTGCTCTCACTATAAGGGATTGGAACACATAAAATTACAGTGCTAGTGGTTTAAGAAGGGCACAGGGAAAAGGTGGATTCACTGCAGTAAGCTGGGAAACACCATGCTGGGCGTTGAATGAAGGCACTTTGGGGAAAGATGTGGTAGAAGAGGCTAAGCCCAGTGGAATTAGTGAAACTGGTAAAGGAGACCCCAAGTAGAGCTGAGGAACTGCAGGAGAGTGCACAGCCTGGTCAAGGGCTGGGTATGGAGGCAGTACCTGATCTCTGAAAGAATTCGTCTCTGTAGATAAAGTTTACTCAGAAAGAACAGGGAGAGAAGGACAAGAAGTTATAATTTTGTGAGATACGGGATCTGCTCAGTCTCTAATAGTTGAGAAGTGAGGCGCCAGAAAAGCACAACAGATCAGGCAGCATCCAAACAGCAGGACAATCGAATATCAGGCAGAAACCCATCGTCAGGAATGTGGTTGGGGGACAATGGGGCTGAAAGATAAATACGAGGGGAGTAGCTGAGCTGGTGGGAGGGTCACTGGGAAGGCAATAAGAAGATGTAGGTGGGAGTAATAGTGATATGTTGAAGGGGAGGGTGGAATCGATAGGTGGGAAGGAAGATGGACAGTTAGGTCAGTCCAAAAGGGCAGTGCTAGGTTGAACAGTTGGATCTGGGAGAGGTTGGTGGAGGGGAGATTTGGATTTGGTGAAGTGAACTTTGATGCTATACAGTTTGAGGGTTCCAGCTGTCCTACCACCGATAGGAGTCCTATCACCATCCTGTCCAACCTATCAGCATCACACCCCACCTGCATCTACCTATCGCATTCCAAGCTCCCTTCCACCCAGCTCCACCCCCACCCTCCTATTTATTTCTCAACCTCCTTCCCCCTCCCTTACCACCCACTTTCCTGATGAAGGATTTATACCTTAAACGTTAACTCTCCTGCCCCTCGGATGCTGCCGACGTGTTGTGCTTTTCCAGCCACACACTTTACAACTCTCATCTCCAGCATCTGCAGTCCTCAATTTCTCTCGGCCGCTAATACTAAGAGATGAAAGTATTTTCACTCTTTCTGGCATGTTAATCAAGAGTGTGATAATTTGTGGAATGGGGACAGAAATTAAGCATTCCCTTGTGTAACATCAGGATGGAATGCAAAATCAAGATGAGGGAAGTAACAGTGACAGTGAGTAACAGAGTGTCAGTTCCAGGAATACAGTTTGTTCTTGGGAACGATTTAGCAAGAGGTGAGTTGGGAGACGCACCCCTTGTGGTGGAGAAGCCAACAGAAGTCGAGGGAAGTGGAGTGTTGTAAGAAAAATACCGAGGAATCTTTCCAGAGTGTGTCGTAACAAGATCCCAATGTCATAAGTTACAGCAGGAAGGAAAAACGAAAGAAAAAGACATATGAATTGATGCTCAGTGAACTGACACCCTGTTTGATGTAACAGTGCAGGAAAACCCTGAACAGGCAGAGGATCAGGCAGAGGTGTTTAGTCCAGAAAGGCTAATGGACTTACAACAGATAGATACACACACATTCACACACACATACACATGCACACACACAGAAAAGGAATCAGAATATATTGTTGAACGTTACAACCTAATGATAGAATCATTAAATTAAAATGGAGACCCCGATAGGTTACTGCAGAAGGGACATGGGCTGAAGTACACCACATTGTGTTACCTGTAGCATACAATGTTATGGCGAGCACATAAACGAATTGCAGGCGGTCACTTAGGTGTACAGAAGACTCAGGCTAAGGTACAGAAGCATTTCTAGGGGCCTGGAATGCACAAGGACGTGGTTATTTTTTGCACATGATATACATACCAAATGGTAGGTAAGTAACAGGCAGTAATAAAACCAGCACCTTTCGTGCCAATTACTGCATTCGAAGAACATTTCACGTGGATTATGATTAATTGTGTAGCTCCGCTTCCTAAAATAGAAGTGGAAAACTATACTTGCTGACCATAATGAATGTGTCTACCAGATTTCCAGAGGCAATTCCATTACGGAATGTTAAGATAAAAAGGGAGGTGGAGAGGTTGGTAGCTTTCTTTACTCGCTGTGGGCCAGGCAGTAAGATTCAGTCAGACCAAGGGTCTCATTTTACAGCTCAGCTGTTTAAGGAAGTCATGGATAGGTTCATCATGCAGCAGTTTAAATCAAGTGCATCGGATCCTGAATCCCAGGGAGCCTTGGAAAGTTAGCATCAGATGCTGAAGACCATGCTATCAGCGTACTGTTATGATTACCCGAATGATTGGAATAAAGGTGTCCCATTATATTGAAGATTAGATTAGATTACTTACAGTGTGGAAACAGGCCCTTCGGCCCAACAAGTCCACACCGCCCCGCCGAAGCGTAACCCACCCATACCCCTACATCTACACCTTACCTAACACTATGGGCAATTTAGCATGGCCAATTCACCTGGCCTGCACATCTTTGGACTGTGGGAGGAAACAGGACACGGGGAGAACGTGCAAACTCCACACAGTCAATCGCCTGAGGCGGGAATTGAACCCGGGTCTCAGGTGCTGTGAGGCAGCAGTGCTAACCACTGTGCCACTGTGCCGCCCACAATGGCATATTGTTTGCCATTAGAGATGCCCCAAATAAATCTACTTACTTTACTTCCTTTGAGTTAATATTCATACATGAAGTGAGAGGCCCTTTGAAATTAATTAAATATAAATTGACAGGACCGAAGTCGGAAATCTCACACTTGGATTCTCTGTGTGAGGTGAAGGAGAGAGTAGATGGAGTAGGGGAGTTTGCTAAATACTATATCTGAATAGTATCTGAAGAGCACAACATAGAGTGAAGCAGGTGGCAGACAAAAATTCTGAAACTTTGAGGATATCCCGTGGGGATGACGTATTAGTATTGCCACCAGTGGTAGGTAATCCCTTCAAAGCCAGGTTTAGTGGCCCCTTTCAAATTAACAAAAATGTGGAGTCAGTTAAGCTATCTAGTAAAGATACTGGAGATGACCAAAAAATTTATCGAGTATTTTATATGGATGAATAATGCTCCAGACACATTTATGACTCAGGAACTGAGCTGTGGACAGATGAACAAATTGTGTAGTTTATCTGTATGATGTGGTGATCTTTAGCAAGTGATTAAAGCTCACATGTTACAGTTGGCAGAGCATGTTGAACAAGAAGCAAACTTGGTAATAAAGTTAAAGAAAACAGAATTCGCGAAGGCAGAGGTGACGTTCTTGGGACAGTACATTGGACATGGAAGGTTGACCCCATGGAACACAAAGACAAAGCGCTTTGAGGAATGTCCACGACCATCCTCGAAGAAAGCGATGCTTCAACTTTTGGAACTGAGTGGATTGTATCGGAAGTTTGTTCCAAACTTCAGCAGCGTATGGGCACCACTGATGGATTTATTAAAGGAGAACACAGAATTGTGGTGGACAGAACAATGCCAGGAGGCATTTGAGAATTTTAAAGCAGGATTAATCACCGCACATGTTTTAGCTACACCAAATATTCTGAAACACTTTGAAAATTGTGTTTGATGCGACTGCCATCCAACAGCAGAGTAACTGCTGTAGAGCAGCAGTGCTAACTGGCCATCTCAAACACTCTCTATCAAAGACACATGTTCATGTAAACCTACTTGCAATAAAAAAAAGGACCCGGGGAGATCAGCAGCTGGAAGAGTGAACACAGTGGGGAAAATAGAGACTGTGTGCTCTTGAGATTGTAATGCTTTATATGTGGGCTGTTGGAACAGCATATTTTTACAGAGTTGGAGTCAGATAGTAAGTAGCTAAGAAAACAGAGGCTTGTATTTGTCAATAGTTGTTGTTTAGTGTTCACTATTAAAGTTAAGAAACAAACTTGTTAATTTTTGTTTAAATAGTGGAATATAGGAGATCGGTGTCACTCATATTTTAACAGATTACGAGGTGAGGTGAGCTTTTCTGGGTGTTTGATTTTAATTAACAGAGGGATTCATCTTCACCTTGTAAATGTCCATCCACGTTAGCCCCATTTCCCTGCAGTTGGCCCATATCCTTCCAGTCCTTTCCTATCGACATATTTATCCAAATGCATTGAAGTGTTGTTAATGTACACCCCTCCCCCCCTCCCCACCACCAACCACATCTGCTGGAAGCTCATTGATGTACCAGCCCTCTGTGTAAAGATGTGACCGCTCAGGTTCCCTTTTATTCCTTCCCCTCTAACCTTAAACTGATCCCCTCTAATCCTCGATTCTGTACACCTTGGAAAAAGACTGAGAGCATTAACCCTATCCATACCCCTCATGATTTTATACAGCTCTATAAGGACTCCCTCAGTCTCTTACACGCTAAAGAAAAGGTCATAGCTTGTCCAACCTCTCCCTATAACTCAGACCATTGGGTCCTGGCAATGTATTTGTAAATTTCTTCTGCACTCTTTCTAATTTCATAACATCCTCCCTATAAAAGGTTACAAAAACGGAATACAATACTCCAAGTGTGGCCTTACCGAAGTCCTGTGTAACTGCAACATAACTACCCAACTTCTATCCTCAATGTCCGGCCTGATGAAGGCCAATGTGCCAAAAGCCTTCTTCACTGCCCTGTCTACCTGTGACTTTACTCTTAGAGAACTGTGCCCCGGAAAACCAAGGTCCCTCTGCCCACTGCACCTCTTAAGACCCTCCCATTCACCGTGAAACTCCTACCTTGATTTGAGTTTCCAAAATGCAAGACCTCACGCATCTATATTGAATTCCATTTGCCATTTCTCAGCCCACTTCCCCCGCTGATTCAGGTCCTGCTGCAATTTCTGATAAACTTCCTCACTGATCACGCTACCACGTATTTTAGTGTCATCTGCAAACTTATAAATCATGCCTTGTACATTCTCAACTAAGTCATAGATAACAAATAGCAATGGACACAGCCTTCAGTCTGGCCATCATCCTTCCACTAAACCCTCTGCTTCCGACCATCAACCCAACTGTGTATCCGATTGGACAGTTCCCCCAGCATTCCACGTGAAGGAACCTTCTAGAGCAGCCTGCCATGTGGAACCTTATCAAAGGCCTTACTGAAATCCATAGAGACTAAATTTACAGCTCTGTCGTCGTAAACCTTCTTGGTCACTTCATCAAAGAACTCTAACAAAGTTGGGAAGCATGATCTCCCACTCACAAGTCTATGCTGACCGGTCTGAATCAAACCCTGTGTAAGTAATGGGTGCAGACAATGATATGCTGTCCTTCATTGTAAGATTATTCGAGTACATAAGTAAAGCCATCTTCCTGCTGTTGTAGAGCCTTGCTGAGGGAGCATTTGGGGCGCTCTCTACAGATTTGATCTCCTTTGTAAGGAATGATATCCTTCCCACAGACACAGATGGCAGTATCATGAGGGTAGAGTAAAGAACCTGAGAGTTAAATCTGCAAGCTGTAAAATCTGAAATGGTGATGCTGAAACACGAGGGGTGTAGCAGGTATATTTCCAAAAGACACATTGATAGGGAGAGAAATTCCATACTTTACTCAGGATTGATTGATCTGATTTATTATCACGTGTACCTCAGTACAGGGAAACACTTTATTTATGAGTAGTGGAGGCAGATCACAGTAAGCATGGCCAGGCAGATCATAGGGTGGAAATAGACTTGGACAGAGTAAGGCATACACGATACACTGCACAAGACAAGCACTCGACAAGATCAACATGAGCAAGATCAGCATTATTTGAACACAGAGAGTCGATTAATCAGTCTAACGCGACTTTCCTAATAGTTTATGTGCCTAAATTAACTCTCCCCATGTTATTGTGCTGTTGGCATGTGAACCCGTACTGAACGCCATGTTGTTCACAATCCCCAACATCAGCCATAATATCTTCGATCTGAAACAGGTAACCATTCCCACCAGCTTCACCCTGCATAGAGAAAGGCTGGCTTCTCGGAGATGGAAGGTGCCTTCTTGAGACTTCACACAAGACATATGGCTTCCCTCCTCAACACTAGAAAACCACGTTAAAGTCCCATGTGTTTATCATGAGCAACGGAGCCAGGAGGAACAACGTGGAGCAGTCTGTCTGTGCACTAATGTGCATCTGCTCCACTTGTTCATCATATTGGAGCATCATTCTGGAGACAGTGAGGAATGCCAATGCTGGAGATTGTAGTAGATAGTAGATTGCTGGAAAAGCACAGATGGTCAGGCAGCTCCGAGGAGCAGGACAATCCATGTTTTGGGCATAAGCCATTCATCAGGAATCAGCATCAATTACCTCATTCTGTCCCTTTGCAAGTGCGTTGAGGGGGGAATGGCCTCCTCCTGTTCCTGTGTAAGAGACTGAAGGAGCTGAATGGCCTCATCCTGTTGCTGTGGAAGTGGCTTTAGGGGCTGAATGGCCTCCTCCTGTTCCTGTGTAAGAGACTCAAGGGTTTGAATGGCTTCTTCCTCTTCCGATTGGACAGGACCAAAGACCTGATTGGGTTACCCCTGGTTCCTGTTTGACAGCTCGATGTACTGACAAGTGTGATGATGCTGCAGGCTTTGAGAGGTTATTTTGTCCTGGTTTCTTTTAAGAGAGAGATTGAATGATCGTTACCAAACTGGTTAGTGAAGACCACTGAGTAAACAGCTAGGGAGGTCTTGGGTTTATTTTAATGGAGCCTGAATGGGTGTGGCCAGCT
Source organism: Chiloscyllium punctatum (assembly GCF_047496795.1). Taxonomy (NCBI): domain Eukaryota; kingdom Metazoa; phylum Chordata; class Chondrichthyes; order Orectolobiformes; family Hemiscylliidae; genus Chiloscyllium; species Chiloscyllium punctatum. Next base: position 27,762 of record NW_027309916.1, on the reverse strand, counting down.
CTCACAAATTACGATCTCTGGGTTTTGGTTTCTCAGTAACATCAGAAACTATTGGGGTCTGCACAGAGTTGGAATCTTCAGTGACTATCTCCTTGCTGCTACGCTCTCTGAATTTTCTCTTGGTGCTGTTTTTAATTTCCGGATTAGAGAAAGTTTTGTGACAATCTATGTCTGAATTTCCCTTTCTGCCAGGGGCTGTGTTTTTGGGATTTTCCTATATTGGTACAGTTTATTAGTAATAGATCCTAGGTTTGTTATTCTGTTAACTTGTCTAATGGAATTATGATTTTCTAAATTCCTCTTTCTTTGCTTTCATTTTATCTTTCCCGTTTCAATAAATAGTGTTTCACTTCACACCGAGTAGTTTGACCTGTCACATTGCATCTGGAACAGTCACTTTATATTCCCTTTAAAATAAAAAAATGTATTCAGTCTAGGTGACCGCCTTCAAATATTTTCGAGGGGCTCTCGTGTGGTCCATCACACTAGACTCCTTCTCTTCCTGAGTAAGAGGCTGGAGGCACTGAATGGGCTGTCCCTGTTCTTCTCCAATAGTGTCAATGGGCTGAACGACTTCCTCATATTCCTGTGAAACTAGCGTGAGGTGCTGAATGAACTCTTATTTTACTGTGGCAATGTGCAGTGACAGGCAGCGCTGGTAGATGAATGTTACGGACCATTTAACAGCACAAGTCTCAATGGAGTCTGGGTCTTGCTGCACATGGACACTGACCAGCTCAGGAGCTGAGGGGGGAACAAAATGTTCTGAACATTGTGGCATCTTCGGTGACCATCCCCACTTCTGATCTTATGGTGGGGAAGGTGGGGGTGGGGAGACAGTGATGAAGCAGCTGAAGATGTTTGTGAAGAGGAACTTACCCTGAGGATCTCCCACAGAGGTGACCCAGGACTGAGATGATGAACATCTTCCTTTGTGCCATGTTTGACCCTAAACACTGGAGAGTTTACTCTGATTCCCATTAAGTTCAGTTTTGTTAAGATCCTTGATGTCAATAAAAGTCAACCACTGCCTTGATATCAGGACCAGTCATTTTTACCAGAACCCTTGTCTCAACCTCTTTCGTTCATATCAATAAACCATGATATAGGAGCAGCAAGTGTTTTCTTCAAACAGGTGGGATTGAATGTCAGGATTTCTGTTCTCAAGAGTGTTCGGGAAGCTAGATGACAGAAAGTATTTGAAGAGGAGGTAGATGGATATTGACCTGACAGAGAGGTGAGGGCTATGAAGAATTGGGTATGAAAGAGGATTTGAGACCAAGAGCAGATCAGTCATGATCTTAGTGAAGGGCAAAGCAGGCTTGGGGAGTGAACAACCTGCCCCTGTGTCTGATGTTCTCCCATTCTGTTATTGGAGAGTTAGTGGGTGTTATTTTGATGAATGTGCAATTACTGAATATTGCAGTCAGGGAGACCAGAGGATTTTGTGAGCCAACTCTGGGTGAGGTATGGGGGCTGTATTCACAGTGAATCTGGGTCTACAACATGTCCAACAAATGCAGAGAGGGGAAGCTCTGTAAAGAGAGATGAGGGGCCTCTTTCATACCTGTGCCTGGATTTTCCAATTACTTTTCCCAAATCACTTCAAAGCATGTGTGACAGTATTGAGAGGCTGAATGGTCTCCTCTGTTTCTGTGCACCAGATTATAGGAGTAAGTGGCCTCCAACTGTCCCTGTCTAGCAGGTATGAGGGGCTGAATGGAACACAGAAACATGGGACTGAGGAGCAGGAGTGGGTCATTAGACACTTTGAACCTTCTCCACCAAGTACTAAAATTGTGGCTGATCAGGTTGGGGTCTCAGCCCCACTTTCCTGTCTATATCCCATTATCCGTGACTCACTTCTCTGTCAAATATTTAACTCATGCAGCTTTCAATCAATGTGAACATAGAGGCACGATAAACTTCCAGTGAAGAGAATTCCCACTTGAAAGGTCCTTTCAGAATTATTCAACATCTTTCTTATAGAACCAGAGAGTCATGCAGAATGGAAACAGACCCGTTAGTCCAATCTGTTCATTCCGATCAGATATCAAATCTGTTCAAGTCCCATTTGCCAGCATTTGGCCAATATCCCTCCTCTTTCAGATACTTTTTTAAATGTGCGATTGTAACCGCCTTCAGCACTTCCTCTGACAGCACGTTCTGTACACACACCACTCTCTGTATGAAAAATTTATCTTCAGCTCCCTTCTAAATCATTCGCCCTCTCACCTTCAACCTATGCCCTCTTGTTCTGGACTCCGCTATCCTGGAGAGCAGAACGTGGCTATTCAGAATATCCATGCCCCTGATGGTTTTATAAACCTCTATAATGTCACCCTTCAGCCTCTGACACTCCAGGAGAAAGCACTTCAACCTAATCAACCTCTTCCTAAAGCTCAATCCTCCAGTCCTGGAACATCCGGGTAAGTTATTTCTGCAGAAAACCGAGTTGTACGCAGTATTCTCAAAGTGGCCTCACCAACGTCCTGTACAGATACAACATCCCACCACAATTCCTATACTCCATGCTCTGACTGATTAAGACAAATGTGCCAAATTTGTTCAGCACCACTCTGTCTACCTGCGAGTCCACATTCAAGGAACAATATGCCTGCAGTCCTATGTCCCTTTGTTCTACAACACGCCCCAGGACCTTATCATTAAGTTTATAATTCCTGCCCTGGTGTGCGTTCACAAAATACAAAACCTCGTATTTATCTAAATTAAACTTCATCTGTCACTCCTTGCCCCTTTGTTCCATCTAATTGTGGTCTTGCTGTACTCTGAGATAATCTACTACATTACCTTTCTGATGTCATCTGTAAACTTACTAACTATGGCCCCAATATTCGCATCTAAATCCTTTACATAAATGATGAAATGCAGTTAAGTCAGTACTGATTCTTACAGCACACTGCTGCTCACAAGCCTCCAGGCTGAAAAATATCACTCTTCCTTCAAGGCAATTGTGACTAGCTTCCTCTGTATCCGTTGTGACCAAACCTAACTCATCTGTCTAACAATCAGAATAAAATACCAGTAATGAAGGGAGGCTGAGTAAGTTCGGTTTAATTTCACTAGAAAAAAGGAGATTGAGGGGGTACCTGATTGAGGTTTACAAAATCATGAAGGGTATAGACAGGGTGGATAGAGACGGGCTTTTTTCCAGGGTGAAGGATTCAATAACGAGAGGTCATGCCTTCAAAGTGAGAGTTGGAATGTTTAAGTGGGATACACATGGTAAGTACTTCACACAGAGAGTGGTGGGCATTTGGAACGTGTTGCCAGCAGAGGTGGTAGAGGCAGGCACAGTAGATTCATTTAAGATGCGTCTGGACAGATGCATGAGTAGGTGGGGAGTACAAGGATACATATGCTTAGGAATTGGGCGACTGATTTAGACAGTACGTTTGGATCGGTTCAGGCTTGGAGGGCGAAGGGCCTGTTCCTGGGCTGTAAATTTTCTTTGCTCTTTGTTCTTTAAGTGAACACCTTGCTGAAGTCCATATCGACAACGACTACCAAACTGGCTTCATCAATCTTCTTTGTCACCTCTTCAAAAAACTCAATCAAATTAATGAGGCATGATTTCCCATGCAGAAAGCTACGTTGTCTACCCCGATGAGCCCTTGCCTTCCCAAATGTATGTAAATGCTATCCCTCAGAACCCCCTCCAACAACTTACCCACCACTGACATTAGGCTCACTGGATTATAGTTCCCCAGCTTTTGGGGTCACTGTTTCCTTTTCTAGTCCCACACCTCCACTGCTCACAACAAATATTAAATGTAACCAGGGTAGTGATATGGCCGATGATATCGGTCTCAGACTGGGTCAGGGTCAGTTTTAGGAACAAGTCAGGCTAGTTTCTTTAATCTGCTAAAACAACACGTTTATGATCCAGAGCAATGTTACTCAAACTGTGATGGAAAGATGAATGGCAAACTGTTTGGGTATTGCAATTATATAATCAATGGCTTGGAAAGGGTGGACGCTAAGAAATTCTTTCCGTTACGCCTTAGAATTAGAAGGGGTCAATTCAGAACAGAAATGCGGAAACATTTCTTCAGCCAGAGAGTGGTGGGCCTGTGGAATTCATTACCACAGAGTGCAGTGGAGGCTGGGACGCTAAATGTCTTCAAGGAAGAGATTGATAAATTCTTGATGTCACAAGGAATTAAGGGCTACGGGGAGAATGCGGGTAAGTGGAGTTGAAATGCCCATTTGTCATGATTAAATGGCTGAGTGGACTCGATGGGCCGAATGGCCTTACTTCCACTCCTATGTCTTATGGTCTAATATTTCCCTTTCTAAACACACACACACACAAACACACAAACACACAAACACACACACACACAAACACACACAGATTAACAAAATTTCTGCAATTTAATTTGAAAGAACTTTGTCCAGATATTATTGGAACTCATGACAAAAGTAAAAATTGAGATAGTCCAAAACGTTATTCTGCTTCTGAAGATATTGTACACACACAGCTGCTAGCAATGGGATTTCATCCTGGGAATGTTGGATTTGGCTGAATTCCCTTTGCTTTCGGCACTGAGGAGATTCCAGTGAATTCTGGTCAGGCTCACCCAAAGGGCACCACGGTGGTTAGCACTGCTGCTTCACAGCACCAGGGGCTTGGGTTTGATTCCAGCCTTGGGTGACTGTCTGTGTGGAGTTTGCACATTCTCCCCTTATCCGTGTGAGCTTTTAATTGGTGATCCAGTTTCCTCTCACAAACTGTATAGGTTCATTGGATTGGTCATGCTAAATTGTCTGCAGTGTTCAGGGATTTCTAGGTTAGATGCATTAGTCAGGGGTAAATATCGGGAAATGGGTTGGGAAGGTTGGTATGGACTTGTTGGGGCGGCACGGCTGCACAGTGGTTAGCACTGCTGCCTCACAGCACCAGAGACGCGGGTTCAATTCCTGACTCAGGCGACTGACTGTGTGGAGTTTGCACATTCTCCCCCTGTCTGCGTGGGTTTCCTCCGGGTGCTCCGGTTTCCTCCCACAGTCCAAAGATGTGTACGTCAGGTGAATTGGCCATGCTAAATTTCCCGTAGTGTTAGGTAAAGGGGTAAATGTACAGGAATGGGTGGGTTACGCTTCGGCGGGTCGGTGTGGACTTGTTGGGCCGAAGGGCCTGTTTCCACACTGTAAGTAATCTCATCTAATCTAGAGGGCCTGTTTCAACACTGTAGGGATTCCATCAAAATACGAATCGTAACGATGATTTCAGAGTTTTGTTTAGCTCACACACATTGCTGTGATGAGGAACAATGAAGGAGAGAGAGTGTAATAGGTCTTTCCTTCTCAGGCAGATTACATTTTCTCCCTCTCTGAGTTGAATCACACAGTAATGTCATCCTCTCCCAAACTGGACCATGTGAGGTCTCCTTGTACATTGTCCAAACTATGTCTCCATTACATTCCCTGTTCCATGTAGGTGCATCATTGCTGCTGTCATACACAGAGCAATACCCTGAGCAGAAAATGGCCTTGGTCGATCTGAAGATATGTTCATATGTCCCTGTGTCATTAAAAAATAAAAATGTTTAATTTATTCAGAATACCTGTGTTAAAATGAATGCATTTTTTCAAGAAATACAGAAATTGCTGGAAAATCTTGGCAGGTCTGTCAGCATCCAGATGCCTTTTACATGCTGTAGTTGTACCAGCCTCCACCACTTCCTCTGACAGCTCATTCCATACGCACACCACCCTCTGTGTGAAAAGGGGCCCTTTCGGCCTCATCAAAACTTTTCCCCTCTCACTTTCCACCAATGCCCTCTAGTTTTGGACGCCCCTAACCTGGGGAAGAAACCCTGACGACTCAACCTATCCATGACCATTCTGATTTGATAAAACTTTACTGCTGCGAAATGTGATTCCAATCAACACGAATGGCTGTACTTTCAGTCATCCCGGGCCTAAATTCTGAAATGCAATACTGACACCTCTTCCTTCTCCATCAAGTCACAATTCTAAATCCATATTTAATCCGTTTGTTCAGATGTATCATGAGACACTTCTGTGGGCTTTACACCTCGACCTTTGTGCCCAGAAGAAATTTCACCAATATCCTGTACAACCTCAACATAACGTCCCAATTCCGATACTCAAAGGTCTGACCAATGAAGACTAGTGTGTTAAACACTTTCTTAACCACACTATCAATATGAGATGCAAATTTTAAAGAATTAAACCTGACGGCCTAGGTTTTCTGTACTACAGCACTGCCAAAGGCCCTGCTTTTAATTGTATAGGGCCTGTTCTTGTTTGATTTACCAAATCCAATGCCTCTCATTAATGCAAACTAAACTCCATCTGCCACCCCTCAGCCCAGTGTATGATATTACTGCCACCTCCCCCTAGCATCACTCAGCAATACTCATAAAGCTGTAACATTATTCTCCTGTGTGTTTGTTCATCAGACTGTCCTGACATGCTGGGACATACCTCTGCAACAGGCAGGACTTGAATCCAGGCCTTCTAGTCCAGAGCTAGCAACACTACCACACAAGTTCAGGAATTGGAATCAAATCCAGAGCTCTGGCTCAGAGACAGGGACACTACCCAATACAACTACCATACCCAGATTTTGGGTCATATTTTCAGTGCCCACTTTCAGCTCGGTGTGGATGATTATAATCAGGTTGCCATTACTGAATTACAAAAAACACTTTGTATTATTAAACAAATGGTATTATTAAACAAATGGAAGATATTTGTCTCATCTGTAGGATATTGAGTGTATGTGCTATGCTATCGAAATTAACTATGACCATCTTTAATTGCTATTATCTGAAGTCTGCAGTATTAAGGAAAGAAAGCTTGCACTCACACTCTGCCCAATGAAGGGTCTCAAATAGATATTTATTCCTGAACACCAGAGACGAAGGAAGAGCTTAATTTCTGACCCCAAAACACCGATCATTTTTACCCACCTCTAATGTGTGACTCCCCTCTTCCTAAAACCATGAAATGATACCAGGCCGCTGATTACTGTCCAGCCTCTCCTCCCCACTGACTGTGTCTGCAACCTGTCCCTCCTCCCCCTAACCACACAAGGCAAACCAAGCTCAGCGTCTTTGTGAAAATCAAGGCTCGAGTGTACAGGCTTCCTGGAGAGGGATGGGCATTTTAAAATTGAAGGGGTACGGTGAGGTGGCAGTAATATCACACACTGGGCTGAGGGGTGGCAGATGGAGTTTAGTTTGGATTAATGCGAGGGATTGGATTTGGTAAATCAAACAAGAACAGGACCTATACAATTAAAAGCAGGGCCTTTGGCAGTGTTGTAGAACAGAAACCTAGGCCGTCAGGTTTAACTCTTTAAAATTTGCATCTCATATAGATAGTGTGGTTAAGAAGGTATTTAGCACACTTGTCTTCATCGGTCAGACCTTTGAATATCGGAATTGGGATGTCATGTTGAGGTTGTACAGGATATTGGTGAGACCACTTCTGGAATACTGTGTCCAGTCTGGTCATCCTGCCCGCCCATTCCATAAGCACACCACCCTCTGGGTGAAAAAGCTGCCCTTTAGGTCACTTTTAAATGTTTCTCCTCTCACCTTAAGCCTATGTCCTCTAGTTTTGGTCTCCCCGTACCCTAAGAAAATACCTTGACTATTCACTTTGATATTACTGACCTTGATATTATTAAGCGGGAGAGGCTTCAGAAGAGATTAACCTGGATGTTGCTGGGAAAGGAGGGATTGAGCTATAAGGAGAGACTGGATCTTCTGGGATTTTTTTCACTGAAAAATATGAGATTAAGCAGTAACTTTACAGAGGTTTATAAAGTAATGGGGGGTACAGAGAAGCTGAAGGGAGGACTGATGTCTTTTCCCGAGAGTTTGGGATTCAAAACTGAGGGATATTTTAAGGTGCGAGGAAAAAGATTTACAAAAGTCATGAGAGGTAGATATTTTAGACAGAAGCTGGCTTGTGTGTGGAATGAACCTCCAGAGGAAGTGGTGAAAGCATAGAAACATAGAAAAATACAGTGCAGTACAGGCCCTTCGGCCCTCGATGTTGCGCCGACCGAAGCCTACCTAACCTACACTCGCCCAATAACCTCCATATGCTTATCCAATGCCCGCTTCAATGACCCTAAAGAGGGAGAGTCCACCACTGCTACTGGCAGGGCATTCCATGAACTCACAACCCGCTGAGTACAAACTCTACCCCTAACATCAGTCCTATACCTACCACCCCTTAATTTAAAGCTGTGTCCCCTAGTAACAGCTGACTCCATACGCGGAAAAAGGTTCTCACTGTCAACCCTATCTAAACCCCTAATCATCTTGTACACTTCTATCAAATCTCCCCTAAACCTTCTTTTCTCCAATGAGAAAAGTTCCAAGTGCCTCAGCCTTTCCTCATACGATCTTCCTACCATGCCAGGCAACATCCTGGTAAACCTCTTCTGCACTCGTTCCAATGCCTCCACATCCTTCCTATAGTATGGCGACCAAAACTGCACGCAATACTCCAGATGAGGCCGCACCAGAGTCTTATACAACTGCAACATGACCTCAGGACACCGGAACTCAATTCCTCTACCACTAAAGCCCAGTACACCATATGCCTTCTTCACAGCACTCTTTACCTGGGTGGTAACTTTCAAATATCTGTGTACATGGACACCAAGATCCCTCTGCTCATCCACACTACCAAGTAGTCTACCATTAGCCCAGTAATCCATCTTCTTGTTACTCCTACCAAAGTGAATGACTTCACACTTAGCTACATTGAACTCCATTTGCCACCTTACTGCTCAGCTCTGCAACTTATCTATATCGCGCTGTAACCTGCCACATCCTTCTTTGCTGTCCACAACTCCACTGACTTTCGTCTCATCCGCAAACTTGCTCACCCAGCCTTCAAACCCCTCCTCCAAGTCATTTATAAAAATGACAAACAGCAATGGTCCCAAAACAGATCCTTGTGGAACACCGCTAGTAACTGCACTCCAAAATGAACCTATACCATCAACTACTACCCTCTGTCTCCTTCCAACCAGCCAATTCCTAATCCAAACCTCTAATGCACCCTCAATGCCATACCTCCGTAGATTTTGCATTCGCCTGCCATGGGGTACCTTATCGAACGCCTTGCTAAAATCCATGTACACCACATGTACTGCTTTACCCTCGTCCACTTCCTTGGTCACCTTCTCAAAGAATTCAATAAGTTTTGTGAGGCACGACCTGCCCTTCACAAAACCATGCTGACTATCCTTGATCACATTATTCCGATCCAGATGTTCATAAATCCTATCCCTTACAATTCTCTCTCAGACTTTGCCCACAACAGAAGTGAGACTCACTGGCCTATAGTTACTCGGGCTATCCCTGCTCCCCTTCTTGAACAAGGGGACCACATTCGCGATCCTCCAGTCTTCTGGCACTATTCCCATAGACAACGACGACATAAAAATCAATGGACAAAATCAAGGAAAGCGGGGACAGTTACGTTTAAAGGACATTTAGATCAGTACATGGATCAGACATCAGTTTGGATGGTGCTGTGAGCGGCTGCCCTCTCCCTCCCCCTCTCTGAATGAATCCCTGTTGGTTTTCACCCTCTGCCAATGTCTGTGCAGTGGCGTGTGGAGGCCAGCAGAGGGTGGCATTGTATCACTTTAAGCACCACAGAGACTGCCAGACCTGCCCCACACACAGACACACAGATAAACACAGTAATTGTTAGGACACAACATTGAGCTCATCTGGTAATATAAACTAAACATAAAGAAACGCTCAATTTGCCTTGTAAACTGTTAAAATATGAGTGACAGAGAACTCCCAAATTCCACTGTTTAAATAAAAACATCAATTTATTTTTTTAACTCTGAAACTAAACATTTTACATCAACTATTCACAACTCTGAGACCCCCTTTCTCTTAACTGCTTATCACCCTACTCCAACTTTACAGAAATGTACTGTTTCAAAAAGACACTTATTAAAATTACACAAACGTAAGTTGAAAACCACACAGCAGCTGTTGTTTCATCTGACCTCACACCAAAATCCTTTATTCCCATCTTTCCTGGGAAGACAGGCTCATGTTACAGGATGCTATTGAAGTGTCTACATTTCAGCATTCTGCAACCTGGGAACATATCCTTCCATGACACTGCCTCTCAGTCTCCCCATCTTTGTCTATACCCCAAACTCTCCCCGTGTGGTGATATTTAAACTGATTCCCCCGCCATCTCTCTCTGGCAGTGATGCTCACACCCACAGCACCCCCTTGTCAGGGCAACAATGGAGACATGGAGCTGTAAATGGGAGGGAGCTGTACATCCTGTCACTTCCAGCCTGAGCTGCAAATTCCCCCACACTGGGCAGGGATCTAACACAGTGTTACTGAGGAATGCAGTGGGGTGGTGTACACAGTCCTACATGCTGGGAGGGTAACTGCTCCTGGGTTACAGATGAATGCACTGCGGTGGGGTACACAGTCCTACATGTTGGGAGGGTAACTGCACCTGGGTTACAGATCAATGCACTGGGGTGGGGTACACAGTCCTACATGCTGGGAGGGTAACTGCTCCTGGGTTACAGATTAATTCCCGTGCGATCACTGCACAGACTGCTGTGCTGGTCAGACTATCTGCAGTTTATAGATAATGCAATGATGTGGTCAGTGCAGCTCCCCATGCTGGACAGATATGTGGCCTTTGCACAGTACATCATGTTGGTCGGGTGGATGGGGTGGGGGGGGGGGGGGGGGGAAGGTCATGGACAGGTCAAGGAATTCCTCGGAACGTTCTGTCCCCAACATTCTATAACTGCCATTCCCCGGAACGTTCTGTCCCTGACATTCTATAACTGCCATTCCCCGGAACGTTCTGTCCCCGACATTCTATAACTGCCATTCCCCGGAACGTTCTGTCCCTGACATTGTATAACTGACATTCCCCGGAAAGTTCTGTCCCTGACATTCTATAACTGACATTCCCCGGAACGATCTGTCCCTGACATTCTATAACTGACATTCCCCGGAACGATCTGTCCCTGACATTCTATAACTGACATTCCCCGGAGCGTTCGATCTCTGACATTGTTTGTAAACGGCCGGACGTCAGTGAATTGAACAAATGATAAGATCCCGAGGGAAGCGATCCCGTTCCAGGGAGAAGGAGACACTGTTCCGAAGGCCCCTCAGGCAGTTAAAGGGGTGAATACGTTTTTCTTGCGTTTACATTTCTCCACGACACAGGATCGATCACAATTTAGAACAAAATACAGGAATTCCCAAACTCCGTTTGTCTTCAGGAAACTGGGAGAGAAGTCTTCAGGACAGCAACGTTTCCACCCTCCGTATTAGGAACTGGGAAGGAGTGACCTGTGTCTGCTCTCGAGTGATCGAGTGTGTGGGAATGTTCTAGAAACCATCTGTCCTTATGGATGTGTCTCTGTGTGTTTGGGGAGGCAGGGTTTCTTGTGGTTTATGTCACATTTTGTCAGTAATTCCAACCTTCCCATTTGTTATTCCAGCTCCAATTATTTTAATAAATCCCTGAATACAGGGACACATTTGAAAATCTCACTGGGTCCCCGATCAAACGGGTCCCTTTGCCTCCAGGCTGATGGATAATGGGTTTGTTTTCCTTCCTCACAGTTAACGTAGTGACCATCTACGTCCTGCTTTATAAAGATTGTGGATTGTCTCCATGTGTCAGACGTTACCTGGGGGCCATGGCAGCGGCGGATCTCCTGGTCATTATCCTCGACCTGATCCTGAGACACATTCCCATTGTTTATCGGAAACAGTTTTATTTCCTGGGGGACTCCGTCCCTGTGTGTAATATCCACGCCGTCCTGCTTTATGCAGCCACTGACTGCTCTGTCTGGTTCACTGTCACTTTCACCTTTGATCGGTTTGTGGCCATTTGTTGCCAGAAGCTGAAAAGTAAATATTGCAGTGAGAAAACGGCGGCTGTGGTTCTGGGAGCAGTGACTGTGCTGAGCTGTTTAAAGAACATTTCCTGGTATTTTATGTTCACGGCTCGGTATCAGCTGATGAACACCCCCTGGTTTTGTGATGTAACACTCGCTGTTGTATTCTCCAGTGTCTGGGTCACAATCGAGTTCCTCCACCACATTCTAACCCCGTGTGTCCCATTTCTCCTGATTCTGCTGCTCAATGTTCTCACCGTCAGACACATTTTAGTGACCAGCAGAGCCCGCAGGAGACTCCGCGCTCACACCAATGGGGACGCTCAGTCTGACACAGAAATGAGAAACCGAAAAAAATCCATCATTTTACTGTTTTTGATCTCGGCAAATTTCATCCTGTTATGGTCAACATTCATGCTGTATTCTATATGGGCCCGGATGTATGATTTTGGGTATCAGTCTGTGTATCTCGATTGGTTTGTGCAGGAATTGGGCTTCATGCTGCAGCTCCTCAGTTGCTGCACAAACACCACGATTTATGCCGTGACCCAGACTAAGTTCAGGCAGCAGCTGAAGAATATGCTGAAATATCCCTTCACCCAAATCCATCCATCAATCAAATTCCCTCATTAATCACTCCATCCGGGATTTTCCCATTTCAGTTCAGTGTTTCAGCGATGGAGCAGCCTGTCGCTATGGTAACAGACTGAGGGTAGCGCTGGATTGTCCATCCTTATCCCCCAGGGGGGTAACAGGGAAACATTTCAATGTTTCTCACAACTCAGGGGCCAGTGTGAAAAGGCACCATCCCACTGACTGTATCCATCACTTCCATTTGTAAACAATAAAAATGTTTATTAAAGCGTGCCGAGCAGCATAGTGACCGATGTTGCTGTGTGTCTTTGTGTTGGAGAAGCTGAGCTGAAGAGAGACAGACTCAGCACCAAGTCCTGGTCCTCAGGGAAGTGGAGGGCACCGGGCCCTGAGCTCAGAAGCTGGGTTTAACTCCCTCTGTCCCACCACTGCAGCCTGGACACCCCATTACCTCTCCCCTACTCTTTCTCCTCAATTCTTTCTGTCGCTCTCTCGTTCAGCACACACACTCTTTTTCAACCCTCTCCCTCATCCCCCTCTCTCTCGCACACACATACCCCTCCAACCCTGGTTTCTCCACCTGCCTCCACTCTTCCCTCTCACACCCCTCTCTCTCCATCCCACAACTCCATCTCTATTTTCCCCACCTCCCACATCTCACCCCCACCCCTCAAACGCGGCCTCACCCCCAGTCTCTGGGTCAGAGGGAGAGGGAAGGACCAGGGAGATAGAGTATGTCAGAGAGAGAGAGGGAGGGAGAGAGATTCAGTCAGAGGGAAAGAGGGAGCTGGGAGGAGAGAGACACCGAGGGAGGTGGAGAGAGAGTTAGGGTGAGAGAGAGAGAGAGGGAGGGAGGGATGGAGGGAGAGGGAGAGGTGAGAGAGAGGTGAGAGAGGGAGGGGGTGAGAGAGAGGGGAATGGGGCGAGAGAGAGAGGGAGGGAGGCAAGAGATAGAGAGGGAGCATGTGTAAGAGAGGGAGGGGGTGAGAGAGAGAGAGGGAGGGGGAGAGAGAGAGAGGGAGAGAGAGGGCCGAGAGAGGGAGGGGACAGGTGAGAGACAGAAGGAGGGAGGGGGCTGAGAGAGAGAAGGAGGGAGGGGGCTGAGAGAGAGAGCGAGAGAGGAGGCGAGAGAGAGAGAGCGAGAGAGGGGCGAGAGAGGGGGGGGGAAAGAGAGAGAGAGAGCGCAAGAGAGAGCGCGCGCGAGAGAGAGAGCGCGCGAGAGAGCGCGAGAGAGAGAGAGCACGAGAGAGAGAGAGGGAGAGAGAGAGAGAGGGCGAGAGAGAGAGAGGGCGAGAGAGAGGGTGAGAGAGAGAGAGAGGGAGAGAGAGAGAGAGGGCGAGAGAGAGCGAGAGAGGGGGGGGCGAGAGAGAGAGAGGGGGGGGCGAGAGAGAGAGTGACAGAGGGGGCGAGAGAGAGATAGGGCGAGAGAGAGAGAGAGGGGGCGAGAGAGAGAGAGAGAGGAGGCGAGAGAGAGAGAGAGAAGGGGTGAGAGAGGGCGAGAGAGAGGGGGCGAGACAGCATGAGAGAGAGGGGGCGAGAGAGAGAGAGAGAGAGAGACAGACAGAGAGGGGGCGAGAGAGAGAGAGGGGGGGCGAGAGAGAGGGAGTGAGAGGGCGAGAGAGGGCTAGAGAGAGAGAATGCGGGCGAGAGAGAGATAGAGGGGGCGAGAGAGAGAGGGGGCGAGAGAGAGAGAGAGAGAGAGAGGGCGAGAGAGAGAGAGAGAGAAACAGAGGGGGGAAAGAGAGAGAGCGCGAGAGAGAGGGGGCGAGAGAGAGAGAAAGAGGGGGCGAGAGAGAGAGAGAGTGGGGAGAGAGAGATAGGGCGAGAGAGAGAGAGAGGGAGGGGGCAAGAGAGGGTGAGAGAGAAGGGGCGAGAGAGGAAGAGAGAGAGGGGGGCGAGAGAGAGAGAGAGAGAGACAGAGGGGGGGCGAGAGAGAGAGAGAGAGGGGGGCGAGAGAGAGCGAGAGAGAGAGGGGGCGAGAGAGAGAGAGAGAAAGAGAGGGTGAGAGAGACAGAGAGAGACAGAGGGGGGCGAGAGAGAGAGGGAGAGAGAGAGGGGGCGAGAGAGGGTGAGAGAGAGAGAGAGAGAGATATATGGTGGGAGAGAGAGAGAGGGAGGGAGGGGGCAAGAGAGAGCGAGAGAGATGGGGCGAGAGAGGACGAGAGAGAGAGACAGAGGGGGGGTGAGAGAGAGGGGTAAGATAGGGCGAGAGAGAGAGGGGGGAGATAAGGCAAGAGAGAGAGAGGGGGCGAGAGAGAGAGAGACAGAGGGGGGGCGAGAGAGAGGGCGAGAGAGAAAGAGAGATAGAGGGCGAGAGAGAGAGAGAGAGAGGGCGAGAGAGTGAGAGAGAGAGCGCGGGCGAGAGAGAGAGAGAGAGCGGGCTGAGAGGACGAGAGAGAGAGAGAGAGAGGGGGGATGAGAGAGAGGGGTGAGATAGGGCGAGAAAGAGAGAGAGAGGGGGGAGGTAAGACAAGAGAGAGAGGGGCGAGAGAGGGCGAGAGATAGAGAGGGGTGAGAGAGGGCGAGAGATAGAGAGGGGTGAGAGAGAGAGAGAGAGAGAAAGAGAGGGAGAGAGAGAGAGAGAGAGACAGAGGGGGCGAGAGAGGGGGCGAGAGAGAGAGAAGGGGGGCGAGAGAGGCCGAGAGAGAGAGAGAGAGGGGCGAGAGAGGGCGAGAGAGAGAGAGGGGTGAGAGAGAGAGAGAGAGAAAGAGAGGGAGAGAGAGAGAGAGAGAGAGAGAGACAGAGGGGGGCGAGAGAGGGGGCGAGAGAGAGGGGGGCGAGAGCGGGCGAGAGAGAGAGAGAAAGAGAGGGTGAGAGACAGAGAGAGAGAGAGACAGAGGGGGCGAGAGAGAGAGGGAGAGAGAGAGGGGGCGAGGGGGGGGCGAGAGAGGGTGAGAGAGAGAAAGAGATAGGGCGGGAGAGAGAGAGAGGGAGGGGGCAAGAGAGAGAGACAGAGGGGGGGCGAGAGAGAGAGAGAGGGGCGAGAGAGGGCGAGAGATAGAGAGGGGTGAGAGAGAGAGAGAGAGAAAGAGAGGGAGAAAGAGAGAGAGAGAGACAGAGGGGGCGAGAGAGGGGGCGAGAGAGAGAGAAGGGGGGCGAGAGAGGCCGAGAGAGAGAGAGAGAGGGGCGAGAGAGGGCGAGAGAGAGAGAGGGGTGAGAGAGAGAGAGAGAGAAAGAGAGGGAGAGAGAGAGAGAGAGAGAGAGAGAGAGAGAGAGACAGAGGGGGGCGAGAGAGGGGGCGAGAGAGATGGGGGCGAGAGCGGGCGAGAGAGAGAGAGAAAGAGAGGGTGAGAGACAGAGAGAGAGAGAGAGACAGAGGGGGCGAGAGAGAGAGGGAGAGAGAGAGGGGGCGAGGGGGGGCGAGAGAGGGTGAGAGAGAGAGAGAGATAGGGCGGGAGAGAGAGAGAGAGGGGGAGAGGGCAAGAGAGAGCGAGAGAGAGGGGGCGAGAGAGGACGAGAGAGAGACAAAGGGGGGGGTGAGAGAGAGGGGTGAGATAGGGCGAGAGAGAGAGAGAGGGGGAGATAAGGCAAG
Source organism: Chiloscyllium punctatum (assembly GCF_047496795.1). NCBI lineage: Eukaryota > Metazoa > Chordata > Chondrichthyes > Orectolobiformes > Hemiscylliidae > Chiloscyllium > Chiloscyllium punctatum. Next base: position 11,701 of record NW_027309916.1, on the reverse strand, counting down.
AGAGAGAGAGGGGGCGATAGAGAGAGAGAGAGAGAGGGGGTGCGAGAGAGAGAGAGAGGGGGGGTGTGAGAGAGAGAGGGCGAGAGAGTGAGAGAGAGAGCGCGGGCGAGAGAGAGAGTCGGCGAGAGAGAGAGAGAGAGAGAGGCGAGAGAGAGAGAGAGGGGGCAAGAGAGAGAGAAAGGGAGAGAGAGAGGGGGGAGAGAGAGAGAGAGAGGGGGGAGGTGAGAGAGAGAGAGAGACAGGGCGAGAGAGAGAGAGGGCGAGAGAGAGAGAGAGAGAGAGAGAGAGGGCGAGAGAGACAGAGAGAGGGCGAGAGAGCGAGAGAGAGTGAGAGGGCGAGTGGGCGAGAGAGAGAGAGGGTGCGAGAGAGAGAGAGAGAAAGGGGGCGAGAGAGAGAGAGAGACAGAGAGAAGGCGAGAGGGCGAGAGAGAGAAAGAGAGAGAGAAAGAAAGAAAGAGAGACAGAGAGGGCGAGAGAGAGAGGGCGAGAGAGAGAGGGCGAGAGAGAGAGGGCAAGAGAGAGAGGGCGAGGGAGAGAGGGTGAGTGAGAGAGGGCGAGTGAGAGAGGGTGAGTGAGAGTGGGCGAGAGAGAGAGGGCGAGAAAGAGGGAGAGGGGGCGAGAGAGTTAGAGGGAGAGGGGACGAGAGAGAAAGAGGGGAGGGGGCGATCGAGGGAAAGGGAGAGGGTGAGAGAGGGAAAGGGAGGGGTCGATAGAGGGAATGGGAGGGGTCGAGAGAGGGAAAGGGAGTGGGCGAGAGAGGGAAAGGGAGGGGGGCGAGAGAGGGGGGGGCGAGAGAGAGAGAGAGAGAGACAGAGACAGAGAGAGAGGCGAGAGAGAGAGAGGGAGGGGGGTGAGAGAGAGAGAGAGGGGTGTGCGAGAGAGAGAGAGAGGGAGGGGGCGAGAGAGAGAGGGAGGGGGTGAGAGAGACATGGAGGGGGCGAGAGAGATGGAGGGAGAGGGCGAGAGGGAGAATGAGGGGGTGGACGAGTGAGAGGGAGGGGGTGAGAGTGAGAGAGAGAGGGGCAAGAGACGGAGAGGGAGGGGGCGAGAGAGAGGGAGGGAGGGGGCGAGAGAGAGAGTGGAGGTGAGAGAGAGGGAGGGGTCGGAGAGAGAGAGAGAGGGGGACGGGTGTGAGAGAGAGGGGGTGCGAAAGAGGGGGCGCGAGTGACAGAGGGCGGGTGGCGAGAGAGAGAGAGGGAAGGGGTGAGAGAGAGAGGGAGGGGACGAGAGAGAGAGATAGAGACAGAGAGAGGGAGGTCTGAGAGAGAGGGAGGGGGAGGGAGGGGGCGAGAGAGGCGGGGAAGAGAGAGAGGGAGGGCTAGAGAGAGAGAGAGAGGGGGCAAGAGAGAGAGGGAGGGGGTGAGAGAGGGAGGGGGAGGGGGTGAGAGAGGGAGGGGGAGCGAGAGAGAGAGCGTGAGAGGTGAGAGAGAGTGAGGGGGAGGGGGTGAGAGAGGGAGGGGGAGCGAGAGAGAGAGAGTGAGAGAGAGAGAGAGGGAGGGAGAGAGAGTCAGGTGAAAGAGAGAGAGAGTCAGGTGAGAGAGAGAGAGAGAGAGGCAGGTGAGAGAGAGAGGGAGGGAGGGAGGCGAGATAGAGAAGGAGGGGGGTTGAGAGAGAGGGAGGGGGCAAGAGAGAGAGGGAGGGGGCCAGAGAGAGGGACGGAGGCGAGATAGAGAAGGAGGGGGGTTGAGAGAGAGGGAGGGGGCAAGAGAGAGAGGGAGGGGGCCAGAGAGAGGGAGGGGGCGAGAGAGAGAGGGAGGCGAGCGAGAGAGAAAAGGAGGGGGTGAGAGAGGGGGGTGCGAGAGAGAGGGAGGAGGGCAAGAGAGAGAAGTAGGGGGCGAGACAGAGAGGAGGTGAGACTGAGCGCAAGAGGGGGCACGAGAGAGAGGTGTGGGGGGCGAGAGAGAGAGGGAGGGAGGCGAGAGAGAGAGGGAGGGGACGATAGAGAGAGAAAGAGAGAGGAGGGGTGGGGCGCGAGAGAGAGAGAGAGCGAGAGAGGGGAGAGAGAGAGGGAGCAGAGAGAGAGAGAGACAGACAGACAGAGACAGAGACAGAGACAGAGAGAGACACACAGAGAGAGAGAGGCGAGAGGGAGAGAGAGAGAGGGATGGGGTGAGAGAGAGCGATAGAGAGAGGGAGGGGGCGATAGAGTGAGGGAGGGGAGCGATAGAGGGAGGGAGGGGGCAAGAGACAGAGGGAGGGGGGCAGGAGAGTGAGGGAGGGAGGTGAGAGGAAGGGAGCGGGGCATGAGAGAGGGGGAGGGGGTGATAGAGAGGGGGAGGGGGACGAGAGAGAGGGGGAGGGGGGCGAGAGTGGGTGGGAGGGGGGCGAGAGAGGGGGGAGGGTGCGAGAGAGAGAGAGGGAGGGGGAGAGAGAGAGGGAAGAGGGGCGAGAGAGATCAGGATGGGGCGAGAGAGTGCAGGAGGGGGGAGAGAGAGAGCGGGGGGTGACAGAGAGAGGTAGGGGGCGAGAGAGAGAGGGAGGGGGGCGAGAGAGAGAGAGGGAGGGGGGGAGTGAGAGAGGGAGAGGGGAGAGAGAGAGAGGGAGGGAGGGGGGGCGAGAGAGAGAGAGGGAGGGGGCGGGAGTGAGAGAGGGAGGGGGCGAGAGAGAGGGAGGGGGCTAGATAGAGAGGGAGGGGCGAGAGAGAGAGGGAGGGGGCGACAGAGTGGGGAGCGGGGCGAGCGAGAGGGGTGTCGAGAGAGAGAGGGAGGGTGGGGGAGAGAGAGAGGGAGGGGGGGCAAGAGAGAGAGAGGGAGGGGGATGAGCGAGAGAGAGGGAGGGGTGTAAGCGAGAGAGAGGGAGAGGGGCGAGAGAGAGAGGGAGGGGGACGAGAGAGAGGGAGGGGGCGACAGAGAGGGGGAGCGGGGCGAGAGAGAGAGAAGGAGGGGGGCGAGATGGAGAGAGGGAGGGGGGGCGAGAGAGAGAGGGAGGGGGGGCGAGAGAGAGAGACGAGGGGGGCGACAGAGAGAGGGAGGGGGGCAAGATGGAGAGGGAGGGGGTGACACAGAGGGGGAGCGGGGCGAGTGAGAGGGGGAGGGGGCGAGAGAGAGTGGGAGGGGGCGAGAGAAAGAGGGAGGGGGGCGAGAGAGAGAGGGAGGGGGTGACAGAGAGGGGCAGCGGGGCGAGAGAGAGAGAAGGAGGGGGCGAGAGAGAGCGGTGGGGGCGAGAGAGAGAGAGGTAGGGGGGCGAGAGAGAGGGAGTGGGGCAAGCGAGAGAGAGGGAGGGGGGCGAGAGAGAGAGAGGGAGGTGGGGCGAGAGAGAGAGGGAGGGGGGCGAGAGTGAGAGATGGAGGGGGCGAGAGAGAGAGTGATGGGGGCGAGAGAGAGAGACGGAGGGGGGCGACAGAGAGAGGGAGGGGGGCGAGAGAGAGAGAGGGGGTGACACAGAGGGGGAGCGGGGGTGAGCAAGAAGGGGAGGGGTTGAGAGAGGGAGGGGGGCGAGAGAGAGGGGGGGCGAGTGAGAGAGAGGGAGGGGGGCGAGCGATAGAGAGGGAGGGGGCAAGCGAGAGAGAGGGAGAGGGGCGAGAGAGAGAGAGGGAGTGGGGCAAGAGAGAGGAATGTTGGGGGGCACGTGAGAGAGAGAGAGAGCGAGAGAGGAAGAGTAAGAGGGACCAGAGAGAGAGAGAGAGAGAGAGAGAGAGAGAGAGAGAGAGACAGAGACAGAGACAGAGACAGAGACAGAGAGAGAGACAGAGAGAGAGAGAGAGAGGGCGTGAGGGAGAGAGAGATGGATGGGGTGTGAGAGAGAGAGAGAGGGATGGGGCGATAGAGCGAGGGAGGGGGAGCGATAGAGGAAGGGGGGTGAGAGAGAGAAGGAGGGGGCGAGAGAGAGGGAGGGGGGCGAGAGAGAGAGGGAGGGGGCGAGAGAGAGGGAGTGGGGCAAGCGAGAGAGAGGGAGGGGGCGAGAGAGCGAGCGAGGGGAGCGATAGAGGGACGGGGCGAGAGACAGAGGGAGGGGGGCAGGAGAGAGAGGGAGGTAGGCGAGAGGAAGGGAGCGGTGCGTGAGAGAGGGGGAGGGGGGTGATAGAGAGGGGGAGGGGGACGAGAGAGAGGTGGAGGGGGGTGAGAGAGGGTGGGAGGGGGGTGAGATAAAGGGGGAGGGGGGCGAGAGAGGGACGGAGGGGGGCCTGAGAGGGGGGGAGGGGGCGAGAGAGAGAGGGAGGGGGGAGAGAGAGAGAGGGAAGGGGCGAGAGAGATCAGGAGGGGGGCGAGAGAGCAGGAGGGGGGGAGAGAGAGAGCGGGGGGTGACAGACAGAGGTGGGGGCAAGAGAGAGAGGGAGGGGGGCGAGAGAGAGAGAGGGAGGGGCGCGAGAGAGAGACAGGGAGGGGGTGAGAGAGAGGGAGGGGGAGAGAGAGAGGGAGGGAGGGGGGCGAGAGAGAGAGGGAGGGGCTAGATAGAGAGGGAGGGGCGAGAGAGAGAGGGAGGGGGCGACAGAGTGGGGGAGCGGGGCGAGCGAGAGGGGGGTCGAGAGAGAGAGGGAGGGTGGGGGGAGAGAGAGAGGGAGGGGGGCGAGAGAGTGAGAGGGAGGGGGACGAGCGAGAGAGAGGGAGGGGTGCAAGCGAGAGAGAGGGAGAGGGGTGAGAGAGAGAGGGGAGGGGGGGCTAGAGAGAGAGGGAGGGGGCGAGAGAGAGGGAGGGGGTCAAGCGAGAGAGAGGGAGTGGGGCGAGTGAGAGGAGGGGTGGGGGGGCGCGAGAGAGAGGGAGAGAGAGCGAGAGAGGGGAGAGAGAGGGAGCAGAGAGAGAGAGGAGAGAGACAGAGACAGAAACAGAGACAGAGAGAGAGAGAGAGGCGAGAGGAGAGAGAGAGGGGATGGGGTGTGAGAGAGAGAGAGAGGGAGGGGGCGATAGGGCGAGGGAGGGGGGAGTGATAGAGGGAGGGGGCGAGAGAGAGCGGGAGGGGGCAAGAGAGAGCAGGAGGGGGCGAGAGAGAGCGGGGGGCGACAGAGAGAGGTAGGGGGCGAGAGAGAGAGGGGGGGGCGAGAGAGAGAGAGAGAGAGGGGCGCGAGAGAGAGAGAGAGGGAGGGGGGGCGAGGGGGGGGCGAGAGAGAGGGGGGGGCGAGAGAGAGAGGGAGGGGGCGGGAGTGAGAGAGGGGGGGCGGCGAGAGAGAGAGGAAGGGGGCTAGATAGAGAGGGGGGGCGAGAGAGAGAGGGAGGGGGCGACAGAGAGGGGGGAGCGAGGTGAGCGAGTCGGGGGGTCGAGAGAGGGAGGGTGGGCGAGAGAGAGAGGGAGGGGGGCGAGGAGAGAGAGGGAGGGGGGCGAGCGAGAGAGAGGGAGAGGGGCCAAGCGAGAGAGAGGGAGAGGGGCGAGAGAGAGAGAGGGAGGGGGGCCGAGAGAGAGAGGGAGGGGGCGAGAGAGAGAGGGAGGGGGTGACAGAGAGGGGGAGCGGGGTGAGAGAGAGAGGGAGGGGGGCGAGAGAGAGAGGTAGGGGGGCGAGAGAGTGAGGGAGGGGGCGAGAGAGAGAGAGAGGGGGCGCGAGAGAGAGAGGGAGGGGGGCGAGAGAGAGGGGGGGCGAGAGAGAGGGAGTGTGGCAAGCGAGAGAGAGGGACAGGGGCGAGAGAGAGAGAGGGAGGGAGGGGAGAGAGAGAGGGAGGGGGCGCGAGAGAGAGAGGGATGGGGCGAGAGAGAGAGGGAGGGGAGAGAGAGAGGGAGGTTGCGAGAGAAAGAGGGAGGGGGCGAGAGAGAGGGAGGGGGGCAAGTGAGAGAAGGGGTAGGGGGGCGCGAGAGAGAGAGAGCGAGAGAGGGAGAGAGAGAGGGAGCAGAGAGAGAGAGAGAGAGACAGACAGACAGACAGACAGAAACAGAGACAGAGAGAGAGAGGCGAGAGGGAGAGAGAGAGGGATGGGGTGTGAGAGAGAGAGAGAGAGAGAGGGAGGGGGCGACAGAGCGAGGGAGGGGTCCGATAGAGGGAGGGGGGCGAGAGAGAGAGGGAGGGGGCGAGAGAGAGTTAGGGGGGCGGGAGAGAGGGAAGGGGTGAGAGAGGAAGGGAGTGGGGCATGAGAGAGGGGGAGGAGGGCGAGAGAGAAGGGGAGGGGGGCGAGAGAGGGAGGGAGTGGGGCGAGAGAGGGGGGGAGGGGGCGAGAGAGAGCGGGAGGGGGGCAAGAGAGAGCAGGAGGGGGGGTGAGAGAGAGCGGGGGGCGACAGAGAGGTAGCGGGGCGAGAAAGAGAGAGGGAGGGGGGCAAGAGAGAGAGGAGAGAGGGGCGCGAGAGAGAGAGAGGGAGGGGGCGAGAGAGAGAGGGGGGGCGAGAGAGGGTGGGGCGAGAGAGAGAAGGAGGGGGTGGGAGTGAGAGAGGGGAGGCGGCGAGAGAGAGAGGGAGGAGCTATACAGAGAGGGAGGGGGCGAGAGAGAGAGGGAGGGGGCGACAGAGAGGGGGAGCGAGGTGAGCGAGTGGGGGGATCGAGAGAGATAGGGAGGGTGGGCGAGAGAGAGAGGGAGGGGGGCGAGCGAGAGAGAGGGTGGGGCAGCGAGAGAGAGGGAGAGGGGGCGAGAGAGAGAGAGGGAGGGGGGCGAGAGAGAGAGGGAGGGGGCGAGAGAGAGAGGGAGGGGGTGACAGAGAAGGGGAGCGGGGCGAGAGAGAGAGGTAGGGGGCGAGAGAGAGAGGGAGGGGGGGCGAGATAGAGAGAGGGAGGGGCGCCAGAGAGTGGAGAGGGAGGGGGGCGAGAGAGAGAGGGGGGGCGAGAGAGAGAGGGGGGTCGAGAGAGAGGGAGTGGGGCAAGCGAGAGAGAGGGAGGGGGCGACAGAGAGAGGGAGGGGGGTGAGAGAGAGAGGGAGGGGGCGAGAGAAAGAGGGGAGGGGGCGAGAGAGAGAGGGAGGGGGTGACAGAGAGGGGGAGCAGGGCGAGCGAGAGGGGGAGGGGAGCGAGAGAGAGTAGGAGGGGGCGAGAGAGAGAGGGAGGGGGGTCGAGCGAGAGAGAGGGAGGGGGTGACAGAGAGGGGGAGCAGGGCGAGCGAGAGGGGGAGGGGGGCGAGAGAGAGAGGGAGGGGGGCAAGCGAGAGAGAGGGAGAGGGGCGAGAGAGAGAGAGGGAGGGGGGCGAGAGAGAGGAGGGGTGGGGGTCGTGTGAGAGAGAGAGCGAGAGAGGGAGAGAGAGAGGGAGCAGAGAGAGAGAGAGACAGTGACAGAGACAGAGACAGAGAGAGAGAGAGAGAGAGAGAGAGAGAGGCGAGAGGGAGAGAGAGAGGGATGGGGTGTGAGAGAGAGAGAGAGGAGGGGGCAAGAGAGAGAGGGAGGGGGGTGACAGAGAGGGGGAGCGGGGGCGAGCGAGAGGGGGAGGCGACAAGAGAGGGAGGGGGGCGAGAGAGAGGGGGGGGGCGAGTGAGAGAGAGGGAGGGGGGCGAGCGAGAGAGAGGGAGGGGGCAAGCGAGAGAGAGGGAGAGGGGCAAAAGAGAGAGAGGGAGTGGGGCGAGTGAGAGGAGGTTTGTGGGGGCGCGAGAGAGAGAGAGCGAGAGAGGGAGAGAGAGAGGGAGCAGAGAGAGAGAGAGAGACAGAGACAGAGACAGAGACAGAGACAGAGAGAGAGATAGGCGAGAGGGAGAGAGAGAGGGATGGGGTGTGTGAGAGAGAGAGAGAGAGGGAGGGGGCGATATAGCGAGGGAGGGGGAGCGATAGAGGGGCGGGGGCGAGAGAGAGAGGGAGGGGGCGAAAGAGAGTTAAGGGGGCGGGAGAGAGGGAAGGGGGCGAGAGAGAGGAAGGGAGCGGGGCGTGAGAGAGGGGGAGGGGCGTGATAGAGAGGGGGAGGAGGGCGAGGACAGAAGGGGCGGGGGGCGAGAGAGGGAGGGAGTGGGGCGAGAGTGGGGGAGGGGACGAGAGAGAGAGGGAGGGGGAGAGAGAGAGAGAGGGAAGGGGGGGCGAGAGAGAGCGGGAGGGGGGCAAGAGAGAGCAGGAGGGGGGCGAGAGAGAGCGGGGGAGACAGAGCGCGGTACGGGGGCGAGGAGAGAGAGGGAGGGGGGGTGAGAGAGAGAGAGATGAAGGGGCGCGAGAGAGAGAGAGGGAGGGGGGCGAGAGAGGGGGGGGCGAGAGAGGGGGGGGCGAGAGAGAGAGGGAGGGGGCGGGAGTGAGAGAGGGAGGGGGCGAGAGAGAGAGGGAGGGGGCTAGATAGAGAGGGAGGGGGCGAGAGAGAGAGGGAGGGGGCGACAGAGAGGGGGAGCGAGGTGAGCGAGAGGGGGGTCGAGAGAGAGAGGGAGGGTGGGCGAGAGAGAGAGGGAGGGGGGTGAGCGAGAGAGAGGGAGGGGGGCGAAGCGAGAGAGAGGGAGGGGGCAAGCGAGAGAGAGGGAGAGGGGCGAGAGAGAGAGAGGGAGGGGGGCGAGAGAGAGAGGGAGGGGGCGACAGAGAGGGGGAGCGGGGCGAGAGAGAAAGAGGGAGGGGTGTGAGAGAGAGAGGTAGGGGGGTGAGAGAGAGAGGGAGGGGGCGAGAGAGAGAGAGTGAGGGGCGCGAGAGAGAGAGGGAGGGGGGCGAGAGAGAGAGAGGGGGGGCGAGAGAGAGGGAGTGGGGCAAGCGAGAGAGAGGGAGTGGGGCGAGAGAGAGAGGAGGGAGGGAGAGGACAGAGGGAGGGAGGGGCCGAGAGAGAGACGGAGGGGTGCTACAGAGAGAGGGAGGGTGGGCGAGAGAGAGAGGGAGGGGACGAGAGAAAGAGGGAGGGGGCGAGTGAGAGAGGGAGGGGGTGACAGAGAGGGGGAGCGGGGCGACAGAGAGGGGGAGGGGGGCGAGAGGGAGAGAGGGAGGGGCGAGAGAGAGAGGGAGGGGCGCAAGAGAGAGAGGGGGAGGAGAGGTGGGGGAGCGGGGCGACAGAGAGGGGGAGGGGGGCGAGAGAGAGAGAGGGAGGGGGGCAAGAGAGAGAGAGAGAGGGGCGCGAGAGAGAGAGAGGGAGGGGGCGAGAGAGAGAGGGGGGCGAGAGAGGGTGGGGCGAGAGAGAGAAGGAGGGGTTGGGAGTGAGAGAGGGAGGCGGCGAGAGAGAGAGGGAGGAGCTATACAGAGAGGGAGGGGGCGAGAGAGAGAGGGAGGGGGCGACAGAGAGGGGGAGCGGAGGTGAGCGAGTGGGGGGATCGAGAGAGATAGGGAGGGTGGGCGAGAGAGAGAGGGAGGGGGGCGAGCGAGAGAGAGGGTGGGGCAGCGAGAGAGAGGGAGAGGGGCGAGAGAGAGAGAGGGAGGGGGGCGAGAGAGAGGAGGGAGGGGGCGAGAGAGAGAGGGAGGGGGTGACAGAGAAGGGGAGCGGGGCGAGAGAGAGAGGTAGGGGGCGAGAGAGAGAGGGAGGGGGGCGAGATAGAGAGAGGGAGGGGCGCCAGAGAGTGAGAGGGAGGGGGGCGAGAGAGAGAGGGGGGGCGAGAGAGAGAGGGGGGTCGAGAGAGAGGGAGTGGGGCAAGCGAGAGAGAGGGAGGGGGCGACAGAGAGAGGGGAGGGGGTGGAGAGAGAGAGGGGAGGGGGCGAGAGAAAGAGGGAGGGGGCGAGAGAGAGAGGGAGGGGGTGACAGAGAGGGGGAGCAGGGCGAGCGAGAGGGGGAGGGGGGCGAGAGAGAGAGGGAGGGGGCAAGCGAGAGAGAGGGAGAGGGGCGAGAGAGAGAGAGGGAGGGGGGCGAGAGAGAGGAGGGGTGGGGGTCGTGTGAGAGAGAGAGCGAGAGAGGGAGAGAGAGAGGGAGCAGAGAGAGGGAGAGAGACAGTGACAGAGACAGAGACAGAGAGAGAGAGAGAGAGAGAGAGAGGCGAGAGGGGAGAGAGAGAGGGATGGGGTGTGAGAGAGAGAGAGAGAGAGGAGGGGGCAAGAGAGAGAGGGAGGGGGTGACAGAGAGGGGGAGCGGGGCGAGCGAGAGGGGGAGGCGACAAGAGAGGGAGGGGGGCGAGAGAGAGGGGGGGGCGAGTGAGAGAGAGGGAGGGGGGCGAGCGAGAGAGAGGGAGGGGGGCAAGCGAGAGAGAGGGAGAGGGGGCAAAAGAGAGAGAGGGAGTGGGGCGAGTGAGAGGAGGTTTTGTGGGGGCGCGAGAGAGAGAGAGCGAGAGAGGGAGAGAGAGAGGGAGCAGAGAGAGAGAGAGAGAGAGAGAGACAGAGACAGAGACAGAGACAGAGAGAGAGATAGGCGAGAGGGAGAGAGAGAGGGATGGGGTGTGTGAGAGAGAGAGAGAGAGAGAGAGAGAGGCGAGAGGGAGAGAGAGAGGGATGGGGGTGTGAGAGAGAGAGAGAGAGGAGGGGGGGCAAGAGAGAGAGGGAGGGGGTGACAGAGAGGGGGAGCGGGGCGAGCGAGAGGGGGAGGCGACAAGAGAGGGAGGGGGGGCGAGAGAGAGGGGGGGGGCGAGTGAGAGAGAGGGGAGGGGGGCGAGCGAGAGAGAGGGAGGGGGCAAGCGAGAGAGAGGGAGAGGGGCAAAAGAGAGAGAGGGAGTGGGGCGAGTGAGAGGAGGTTTGTGGGGGGCGCGAGAGAGAGAGAGCGAGAGGAGGGAGAGAGAGAGGGAGCAGAGAGAGAGAGAGAGAGAGACAGAGACAGAGACAGAGACAGAGAGAGAGATAGGCGAGAGGGAGAGAGAGAGGGATGGGGTGTGTGAGAGCGAGAGAGAGAGAGGGAGGGGGCGATATTGCGAGGGAGGGGGAGCGATAGAGGGCGGGGGCGAGAGAGAGAGGGGAGGGGGCGAAAGAGAGTTAAGGGGGCGGGAGAGAGGGAAGGGGGCGAGAGAGGAAGGGAGCGGGGCGTGAGAGAGGGGGAGGGGGCGTGATAGAGAGGGGGAGGAGGGCGAGACAGAAGGGGCGGGGGGCGAGAGAGGGAGGGAGTGGGGCGAGAGTGGGGGGAGGGGACGAGAGAGAGAGGGAGGGGGGTGAGAGAGAGAGAGATGAAGGGGCGCGAGAGAGAGAGAGGGAGGGGGGCGAGAGAGGGGGGGCGAGAGAGGGGGGGGGCGAGAGAGAGAGGGAGGGGGCGGGAGTGAGAGAGGGAGGGGGCGAGAGAGAGAGGGAGGGGGGCTAGATAGAGAGGGGAGGGGGGCGAGAGAGAGAGGGAGGGGGCGACAGAGAGGGGGAGCGAGGTGAGCGAGAGGGGGGTCGAGAGAGAGAGGGAGGGTGGGGCGAGAGAGAGAGGGAGGGGGGGTGAGCGAGAGAGAGGGAGGGGGGGCGAGCGAGAGAGAGGGAGGGGGCAAGCGAGAGAGAGGGAGAGGGGCGAGAGAGAGAGAGGGAGGGGGGCGAGAGAGAGAGGGAGGGGGCGACAGAGAGGGGGAGCGGGGGCGAGAGAGAAAGAGGGAGGGGTGTGAGGAGAGAGAGGTAGGGGGGTGAGAGAGAGAGGGAGGGGGGCGAGAAGAGAGAGAGTGAGGGGCGCGAGAGAGAGAGGGAGGGGGGCGAGAGAGAGAGAGGGGGGGCGAGAGAGAGGGAGTGGGGGCAAGCGAGAGAGAGGGAGTGGGGCGAGAGAGAGAGAGGGAGGGAGAGGACAGAGGGAGGGAGGGGCCGAGAGAGAGGCGGAGGGGTGCTAGAGAGAGAGGGAGGGTGGGCGAGAGAGAGAGGGAGGGGACGAGAGAAAGAGGGGAGGGGGCGAGTGAGAGAGGGAGGGGTGACAGAGAGGGGGAGCGGGGCGACAGAGAGGGGGAGGGGGGCGAGAGGGAGAGAGGGAGGGGCGAGAGAGAGAGGGAGGGGCGCAAGAGAGAGAGGGGGGAGAGAGAGGTGGGGGAGCGGGGCGACAGAGAGGGGGAGGGGGGGAGAGAGAGAGAGGGAGGGGCGAGAGAGAGAGAGGGAGGGGGGGCAAGAGAGA